>NW_017100433.1:183795-243277 GCF_001263275.1 Habropoda laboriosa | reverse complement strand
TGGGGGATGCTAATGATAACGGGGAAAGAACGATACATATGAACGGCACAGGAGGCGGTAATGGATAACGTGGTAGCGGTGGTGGGAACCGGCGGTGGTGGTAATCGTGGTGGTAACAGTAGTATATAGCAGAGCGGTGCCGTCGACGACGGTAACGATGACGACGGGCAACGGTGGTGAGGACAGACACTTGTAGAATGGTGGTGGTGGTAGCAACGAATAGCGGTGGTTCCAGCAGGCAGCGATAGAGGTGGAGAAAAGCTGATAGTGTGGAGGTGAGGGTGGCAAACGCAACTGGTGCTCGTGACGCGATCTTGGTGCACCCGTGGTGCCGTCGCATCCGCGCATGCGTAAATGCGTGTCGTCAAGGCAACGGTTCCGGAGTAACTGCCCGGTGAACGCAGCCCTCCACGGATCGTGCTTCTCGCTCCAAGCTGCTCTCTCTCTCCCTCCCACACACCCCCACCCTGTATCACAGCCGCCGTCACCGCGCCGATTCTTCCATCTCTCTCTCTCCCTCTCCTTTTCTTCGTTTCTTTACCCTCGCGTCTACTTCTGGCTTTTGCTTCTGGCTGGCTCACGCCCCAGGCGCGACCGATTCGAATAGTCTAGGCGGCCATCAAGCACGCCCCCGATCCGTCGCCTATTCTTCCTCTCTCTCTCTCTCTCTCTCTCTCTCTCTCTCTCTCTCTTCTCCTATCCTCTCGCCGTCACCTTTTCTCTCTTTCCTCTTCCAGCTTCTTCTCCTTTCCTTAACACACACAAACATCTCTTCTCCCACTCTCTCCCGTTCTCTGCGTTCACCCGGTTACTCTCGCTCGCTGCCTTTTTCTCTTCCCCAAGTACTACGTATACATATTTAAGTATCTTTGCATGCACCCGCCCTCTTTCCTTTTCCACGCTTTCCTCGTGTCTCTCGCGAAAGATCGCTCCGTCTCGTTCTCCATCTCGCCACCCCGATCACCCGAAGAAGACGGTGCTATTCTTCGAAAGTGCGATTATCGCCGAGAGGTATCGGAGAACTCCTACTACCGACAACTTTGCCACACTTCTCTCGGTCCGAGATCGGATCGTTCCTTCTCTTTTACTCTCTTTAATGCCCTCGATAGGGCCAACAACAACAAACACGGCTCCTCTTCGTCTTTAGCTTACAACGTACTTTCAAAATGACAATAAAAACATCTCCACCGTCCCTTCTCTCGATCTTCCCCTTGTTAGACTACGGGAACGGCCACAGCCATTCCGCCAACGCTCCTCTCACGTCTCATCTTATATATGTATAACTCCTCGATCGTGCTGCAAACAAATCCCTCTCCCCTATTCTCTCCATCTCTCGTTGAAAAACCCCACTCAGAGTGGCAGAGTGGAGAAAAGGGGACCAAACCTCCCTTAAGCTGATAGCTATTAGCTGATAATAGAGAGAAGAGGACGAAGCGCGAGATATAATATTAGTGTGTTTTATATGCGGCAACGAGCATCTCGGATCTCTCCCCACCCACAGAACCAGAGATTCCCTTTCTCTTTAGATTGTGAAACGATTTTCTATCGTGGCGCTTTAGCTTTGTGGATTTATTATATATGCAACGGGTTACGCAAATTACGACAAAGTGCAAATATTTCACATGACCTGCACCTGCATGACTCCCCTTTCTACGCGCGATCATTTAAGCCGAGCAGCGGACACGTGAATCGTAACCGGCAACCGTCGTCTCACCGCACCGAGATCTCTACAAGCCACGCTTCCTCCCTTCCAAAACCAAAACCTATTCCCATTTTATCTGAAATAGTTACCCTTCTCTTCCAACACCTTACCTTTCAAATTCGGTGTTCGATGTTCCAATGCGACTTCGTTCCGTGTCCCAAATCATCCCGCTCTCTGATACGTTTATCCAATTAACGATATGTAACTTGGACGATACGTAACTTGTCTCGAAGTACGATAATCTAACGGTAATCTAGTGAAACAAAGCACAAGTGAAACTTTTTTCAAGAGAATTGGTCGAGAGATGATACTTAACAGAAGCGCCAACGGTGAACAGCATAGTGACGAAGGAGGAAAGAGAAAATGTGACAGGATTAAGCAGGAACGAGTGTGTCAGGGGTCAGGGGTCAGTCCACGTCGGGTCGGGTAAGCGACTATTGTACATATAGCTAGAATTCGTGTTGCATCACAAGATGCAGTCAGACACCCCCCACCCCTCTAACAGGAGAGAAGCAGCGCAACTTATGAATGGGAGTACTCGCCCATTGGTCGCCTTCGATAGCCAATGGTTGAATGCACGCGGCCCTCTTTAAATTCTCTTTACCAACACTACCGGGTAGCGACTATGTATGTACTTACTTACTTACATCCCTAAACGCGACATGTTTCGATTCGTCGAAAACGCATAGATCGCAACGCCTGATATTTCTCGATTACGCCGTCCAAGTAAGTCTAATCTTTCTTTAACCAAACTTTTCACACATGTTTCCAAACGTTCCTACCTATCTTTTTCTCTAAACTGAACGTTCGTTTTTACGCTAGCCATTACCGCCCCCCAATCGTTTCTTCATATTCCTCTACTCGATCTTAATTCGTCTAATATCGATTTCAAATCACCTACCGTAATCGTTTTATTTCATTGCTGCTTAACTTATTCTGTATACTGTTTAGCTTTCATCTATGTATGTATGTATATATGTACACATAATAAACAGTCTTTAGCCGTTTCTTCAATGCACGTGTTTATTGTTAGAAATTATTTGCCCGCTACTTACGTTTCTTGTCTTTCATCGATCGTATCACAATTTTTACCATTCCTATAATATTTCTTACTTACTTTCATAACTAATAAGTTATCGTGAACAACGAATGTGAAATTGAAACGTACGTGAAATTTTATTTACAGACCAATTCGTTATAACGCCATAGAAGAAAAGAAATATAAATAATTCGTGTTAAACGTAGAAAATTTTGTATGTACACAGAGTATGTACTACGAATAAAGCGGAGAGCTTTCGATTAGATGCCACTGATGACACGGTCTTTCGAATAATCTTCCACCGATATTATTCCCAACATACACACGTACAAGTATTGCGGTAATTCTTTTATTTCTGGTTACAAGTGCCTGAATGTCTGATGTATGTATTTATTTCGAATTATGTTTTGACAACGTTAATCTTTAAGCTGATATTACCTGTAATCGATATTTTGCCTCGATAAAAAATTCTACATCTACTTATATAGCAAATGTAATACTATATGCTGCACACCCACTTTTTCCTTTTATTGAAAGTAATATCGCCCTATGATTTACATACATTGCAACTCTTAACAACATTTCATACTGGTAACTTCCTCTTCGATTTTCCACTTTACAGTTTTACTATATTTCCTTACCACCTATTTGTCACTATGATGTTTCCTTCACGTATCTCTCCTTTCCGTACAACACGTACTTTCGTTTCGACGACAAATCTTCGTAAACCTAACGATATAAAAGGTATTGCTACTCTTAGTTTTGCAACATTTTTCCTTTTATTGTACTTTTATTATTGCCAATCCTTATTATTATAGGCAAAAATTATGTACAATTATGTAATATATGAAATCTAAGGACAAATCTATTTATAAAAGACACACACCGTTTATTTCAACTCCAAACATTCCTCCGGATATCTTTGTTTCCGCTCATATGCTCCTTAAATAAATCATCGTATGTTACTCGCTTTTTTACATTTCTTTCTTGTTTATTTGTTAGCTCATCCGCCTCGTCCTCTTGTAATACATCTTGCATATCACTGGTATAGTCAAATTCGTTTGCTTAAAACAAAACTTACAATTTCAATCATCCACAAAATTATGCCTTTATTATGAATTATTTCTTAATAACTTAACTTACTATTACTTTCAAATGGGGGATCGTAACTATTCCAAGCTGGTTCCTCTTCCGTCTTATCAGGATGCATCATATACTTGTCCTCCTGGTCTTCTTCCTTGGAAGTATGTACACGATCTGAGGTATTGTGCAAATCCCTACTGAATATGCTTTTAAGTACTTTATTAAAAACAAACCATGAATATTACACAATTATTAAAAGGGGATAGTACCTTCTTCCATCTAGTTGTTTCGTACCAAATGCATGTTCGTAACATCTTGGAATATGTGAAACCCTTGAGGATATAAACCCTGCGGTAGCGATAATGCTCGAGAATGCTCTCTTTGGTGTTCCCTTTACGTGTTTAGGCATCATTGAATATGCTATTGCTCCACATATCATTCCAAAGGGAATTGATTCTCTAATGGTAGCTTGCATCATACAAGATTTATACTTTCTTACGCCTTCTGCCGTCGCATCAGCATTCTACGATTTACATATTAACAGATCTGAACTTTAATTTTACACCGTTTCATGTATCCTAGTGCAATGTGACATTATCATAAATGTTATCCTTGTAATATCTGTCGAAAAACAATGATATAACAGACTTGTAGTGATTTTTACTTACTGCTCGAATGTCTTGATACATTCTGTACGATTTCTGCGATATTATCAGTAATTAAGGTTAGATTAGCTATCTATACTTTCCGTACAACCTCACTGAACCTAATAAAAGTAACAGACTAAATCAGTAACCATCGCAAAGCTGTTATATTAATTTATTTAATATCGATAATTCAAAGTTTCTTCGAAATTCTAAACTGTTCACTCGTAATCAGTAATAATCCATACTATCTAATACTAAGAAAGAATAGCAAGCAACCGGTATGCCATTGTACGACACACAGCTAAATGTAACAGTAACACAACTTCCCCCCTCCTCTTCCGACAAATGTAACAAACTTCTTTTTCTAAATTTTAATTAATTAATTAATAGTTTTAAACCCTATTCTAGTAATCCTTCGAAAACCAACAGTACAATATTACGTCTTCAAACAATATATGTACATTAATGCTGATTTAAATTAATAACTAATCTCTAAACCATAAATAATGCTATATATTTTATCTTTATCTCTCGATTTATTTCTTAAATAGTAGTCCTCACCTTTTATTCCTTTTAATCTTTATTAATCAATTTATTAATTCACCTTTCGATTAATCGTTGCCAAATAGCCGTTAGGCACTCTAAACAACATGTACAATGTGAAACTTTTCCATTTCATATATCAAACACTTACGCTTTCTAAATAAATTGTATACATTGTAAAGAAACAAAAAATAAGTTAAAAAATCTCTGTATTTTATTTAACCTGAATAATTTACGTATTCCAATCAGCATCAAGTTCTTAGAATATCATCTGACCTGGTATCAAATTCGAAAGGTAAATGTTTCATAAAAATATAAATAAAGCAAAACATTTATTTGTTCCAAAAGAATCTGACCTTCCTTTTAATATACTATATTCACTATGTATTTCAAGTTTTCATAATAATTCAGGAGAAGGAAATAAAGTGATAAAGGGAAAAGCGACTGCATTACGAAAAAATTCAAATAATACTGAAATAATCAGTATTAAAATATACGAAATGCGTTATCGATACCTTCACCAAACAATATTAAGTATATTAAATCTGTTCACGGAACTCCTCTAGTTAATGTACACATATACATATATAGCTAAACATCTAAGGTAGAGAGCTAAATGTGCATTACAAACAATGTCAAGTACAAACACATATGTATGTGCGAGAGAATTACGAACATCCTGTGAAATACTACTCTGCATTACGTCTACTTACATACATATGTAAAGCACAAGAATGAAAATTCGAATGCTATATAAGAATTTTATAATTAAATTAAATTTTCATATACTATCTCTCAAATAAGAGAATCATAATGAATAATTATATTTATTACTAGTTATACTCTAATGTTTTATTAAGTATGTATATATGTCATTGAAAAGTAAAATAATATAATTTATATGAAATAATATTTCATTCAACACTAACAAGTTACTTTTAAATGAAACGAAAATATTATTACTTTTAGTTTAATTCAATAAAATCATATCTTGAACATTCACTTAATTCCATTTGAAATACATATCTATGATATGCACCGCATAAACCACTTTATTTGCACCTAACTGTTAATTCAATAAGTATGGAAGCTTATGTTACATTGCAACTTGACAGAAAAAAATATTCCACATGTTTTATTCTATACTAACTATTACTAAATTAGAATATATTCTAAGAAATGAGCAATTGATTCAAAGTAATAACCACACAGTAATATATACATTTTTCTATTCCATAAGGTATCTAAATCTTCAAGTCCCAAGTTTACGCGAGGACTTCTCTTTTACAAATTTTCCACTTCCACTTATGAACAAGATGAAAATACCTATCATGACGTTTCTTGGAGCTATAAGTTAAAAAGGGGGAGTGGTGCTAACGAAGCACCATCATCCACTATAAAAGTACTTGCTCAGAAATAAAAAGTACTGTTGAAAATGTTGTGTAACAGTGAAACTGATCGGAGCTTTCAAACTTCTCAAGTATTATATTTAACATTGCTCATATTTTATTTATCTGTGCAACTAAGTATAACATCAACTGTACCAAATACATACTATAATACAACAGATACAATGTTAGCGACTAATATAACAAATAATTCAGTTGGTGATGATTTGTAAGAACATTTTGCAATTATGAAAATTACTGACTAACAAATATCTATAGTGACTATTCGTGTAATTCTCTTTTCTATTACAGATATGTTATAAAAGCTGTGGTATATGAAATTGGTATTTTAACAGATGCTGATAACACCACTAACGATACTACTGAAAGGTAACATTTTAACCTTTGAAACATGATAGAACACGATAGAAAGTTATTTTGCAAATCACTTGATAATTTCAATTTTCATTTTGTATATGAAGAATATACATGTGTGTGTATATATATTTATTTTATTTTATTTTATTTTGTCTACAGGCAAGAGGAAGTTAAACTTTCATTTTACAATCCTCCTAATAATAGCAAAGGACCATAGAAAGATGTATGTGTCATCTGTTATTTAATATAACGTGACTAATTTTCATATACTTGGTCATGCAACATTAATAAATTTAAGAAAACATGAAGAACATTTTGGACAAATATTTACTAAACTGTAAGACTATAATTAACCAAATAATTTGAATGAAAGCTTGAGTGAAATTTACATATAACAATGTAATTATTTACTGCAAAAGATGTTATTTTTTAATTGAAATCATATTTTAATATACATATATATATGCCATGTAGTGCAAATTAAATATTTTTAAACAAATCGTACCTTATTTGCAATTAATTTTACATATTGATATTTTGTTTAATGTATTATTTAATAAAAAATACTAACACGAAAAATTAACATTTAACCCAGTAAATAAACAATAAATATTTCCTTTTTCAATCAATTTTATAACACTGTTATACACATTTCTTTGTGATAACAAATTTGACCTTGAAAAGATGTAAATTTATGTACATACTTACGTTTTTAGTACCACACATGATTTGAACAAGATGTAACTGCTATAATATTCGAATTGCAAAGAATTTATTGAATAAAATATTTCGCGTGAATAATGAACTTCATCATAAAATTATTTCAAAATAAAAATAAAAAAAAAAAGAGAGAAACAAAAACAACAAGGACTTCTTGTTCTTTTTACTACTCCTTTGTAAAACTAATAATTTAATGAGTCTGCCAGACAATACAGTGAGCAGCACTTACATATGGGTACTTTCAGGAATTAAATAATATACTTAGCAGTTTACTTTTTATTAAAAATTTCTGTTTTTTTTTTTTTTTTTTTTTTTTTTTTTTTTTTTTTTTTTTTTTTTTGTGCAGAGCAATGAAATGCTTGCCCGTGAGATGTCACTACATGCTTCAGCAGAGCATGTGCACGTGCAATGTTTATTGGATACTGTTTTTTAAGAAATAAAAAATTTAACAATAAGTGTATAACTGAAATTGTTTCATGTGGTATTTTGTAAATGTTATTGTTACAACAATATATATAATATTACATATGTGAAATCAAGTGAACGCAGTACATAGAGATCAATAAAAAGATTTATTAAATGAAAAATAAGTTGTTAATTGGGTTTATGTAAAGTTTACAGAATATTGAAACATTTATACTTTTTACATTTACGCTATATACGAAATTTTTATTCTTTAAATTTATATTGTTCAATAGTACAGACAGAAATTTGAGCAGGGAGATCTATTTCTTTAATTCATTCACAAATTTATATGTTTTAAGACCAAAGAAGTTCCTATTTATGAATTTTAACTAACGTTAGTATTTACATAAATTGATTTTGTGTAATTAATGTTGTATTTAATAAATGTTAGTCATAAAATCATCTAAATAGATAGATATCACAGCCAAAAAGAATATATACATATATATGTATGTACATGTACATAAAATATATACATGTATCTATTGGTTACATATTATAATTTTCAACTTTGGGCACGTCTAGTAAGTAATTATTTCAATTTACAAAAAATGTTTTCTAAATTATTCTTACAAATTTGTACTCGAAAAAGAAAACACATTAAAAGTTATATCGACAAGCAGCACTTTCATGCAAATATTAAAGAGTCTCTCCTCAATATACCAGTATCACGTTTGAAACACCATTTCAAACAGCAATGCTTGAGTGTAACAGAAGGATATACATGTGTTATAGCAGATTGTCCTATATGTAATAACAAAATGACAGAGTCAAAGCTTTATGTAAATAAAACAACAGGTATATGATTTTTAAAGTTGTGATGAAAATTATTTTATGCTAACATTTCATTTCAATAATTTAAAGTTTTGAAATTATAGGATTTTTTATGTGTAATAATTGTAAGTCTGTGGGTACTTGGGATGTATTGGAGAAATTTTTATCAATACAAAAGTCAAACGAAAGATTCAAAGAACTTGATGTGTTAAGAGCCAGTTGTCATTTGAAAGAAGACTTTGCACAAAGGTGGAAGGAGGTGATAGAAAATTGCCAAAACATCATGGACCTATCTGCAATGGAATATAAACTTCTTCTCAGCAATTTTTCACTTCCTGTAAAAAGAAAAAAAAATACCAAACAAATTATTAAATAATTGCAACTATAACAACATCATAAAAGAATTATTTTTGCAGCATGTTGCACAAGAGAATATGTCCCAGTTAAATTGTTTTTATGACAAGACAACGAATGTGTTGTATTTTCCATTGATAGGCTTCAACAATTCTGTAGTTGGATATAAATTACTTACATCCAATTCACAAGAGGAACAGACAGTTCCTGCCTTTGGAGTTAGTGGATGTATTAAATACAAACAGAGCTATAGTAAAAATGATAATGTTGCTGTAGTTGTAGGAATGATAGATGATTTGTTAGCTTTAATATTAAAGAAATGTACACATACAATTATCTGTCTCCCATATAATTTAAGAAATCTACCACAACAATTACTGCCATACATGGAATCTTTCAAAAAGTTAATTTTATGGTTTGGAAATGACGAGACAAGTTGGTATACTGCTAAACACTTTGCAAAAAAACTGAACGAAAAACGATGTTATTTTGTTAAACCAATTGATTCACAACCTCGGCCAACATTAGCTGCTGAAATGGATTATGATTTCAATAGCATTCTTCAAAATGCTCAGCCTGTATGGCATGAAAGTATAATTACCTTTCATGAGCTCAAAGAAGACGTTTTAAGTGATTTATTAAACAATGAGAAAGTACAGGGAGTAAAATGGAAGAAATATCCAATTTTAAACCAAATCCTAAAAGGTCACAGAAGAGGTGAATTTACAGTATTAACTGGACCAACAGGTAGTATATTATTATTAATTATTATTATTAGGATGTGGTAAAACAACTTTCATGAGCGAATATTCTCTAGATTTGGCAATGCAAGGTGTCAATACTTTATGGGGTAGCTTTGAGATAAGGAATGTACGATTAGCAAGAACAATGTTACAACAAATGGTGGGTGTACCTTTGAAAGAAAACCTAGAAAATTTTGATTTGTATGCGAACGCTTTCGGGAAATTGCCAATATATTTTATGACATTTCATGGTCAGCAAACCATCAAAGTAGTAATGGATGTGAGTACATTATAATATTTCACTCCTCTTCTTGAATTTGCGACTCTAATATTTACTATTACAGACAGTTGAGCATGCAACATATGTACATGACATAGCTCACGTAATAATCGACAATGTGCAGTTTATGATGGGAACAAGTGATAGTTCAAAACATGTCGACAGGTATTACAAAATGCTTTTCATATAACATCGCTTCTAGATTTAAAATAGTATCGTTACATTTTAGATTTTGGAAACAAGATGATATAGTAGCAAGATTTCGGAATTTCGCCACCAAGTGCAATTGTCACGTAACCATGATAATACATCCGAGAAAAGAACGTGGTGACGAAGAATTGACAACTTCGTCAATTTTTGGCAGTGCAAAAGCAAGTCAAGAAGCAGATAATGTGCTTATTATACAAGATAAAAGGCTCACCAGTCTGCGAGGGAAAAAATTTTTGCAAGTATGTGCATAGAAATGAGAGCATAAAAAGTTAATTATTTAAAAAATTTATGCTTGCAGGTAGCTAAAAATAGATATAGCGGTGATTTAGGTATTATGCTGTTAGAATTTGACAAATTAAGTCTTGGTTATACCTCAAGGTTAAAGGTAAAACAGAAATGCAGAGAAAAAGATAAATCCTGGTCGCAGAAACAGCCAACAGAACAAAGTGATGAAAAGACTGCTTAATAAAATAATTAAAAAGGAACACAGACGTTTTCTGGATGTTTTCTAGAATTTTGTATCTAGTCGTAAGGAACAAGTTGCGCTTATATCTATAATTTAGTGAAAACGTACGATGTTTTGTAAAACAACTTTTTACCAAGCAGATGTTATATAATTGACCGATTATTATTGTAGTAATGAATAAGTTAAATAAATTTATATTTTTTCCATTACGCAGTTGTTCGTAAAATTTGAAATCTTACTACATTTTAATTTTTCACAAGTTTCGAACATTTGTTCATAATTTTTCTTGCAACATTAAACAAAAATAGTATTTTGCTTAAAGTAGTAGACGGTGTAAAGAGATATGTTTAAATTTTGCTGCAAATATAAATTTGAAAAAAGAAGGAAAAGGTAGCAAAGAAAAATTATAATTCTTTATTTCGCGATTTATAAAAAATCACTAATGTAGACAGTTTACTGCTTTATCGACTATATGCCCTTAACGTGGGTGGTAAAATGTTATCAGAAGGAATACAGTAATGAATAACACGGTGAAGACAGGACGTGTATACGATATTTTTAATCATTTAGTGTTCCTTTGTTGAATTTTTTTTAACACGGATAAATAATCAAAATTTTAAGGTATTAAAAAGCATTGTACAAAGCTAGAAACAGAGATGAGATTAGTCAATTCTACTCGGGTTATCATCTTCGTTCTTTTTACCGTGTTTATGACAATTTGTTCCAATGATTTAAAAAAACCAACAATTTTAATAACGATTCTAGTACGTAATAAGGCACACACGTTACCATACTTCTTGACCTTTTTGGAACAACTGAATTATCCTAAAGAACGAATACATCTCTGGTAAGTATACATATCGTAACCTCACTTTTCCGGTAAATGTATGCGATGAAAATCAAAAGGATCATAATGTGTAATTAAGCGTTTAGAGTGTAAATTCATTTTGGTCAACTAAAAGAACAAAATTAAGATATAAATTCATAATGTGAATGTGTCACAGAGGTGTATTATATGTATAATTAAGAATAATCTCAAATATTACGTATATCGCATAAATTTATCAAATTTATCGTTTTGAATTTAAATAAAGTATGTTGCACTGATTGAATAAAATTGGTCATTGAAAATTTGTCAACAAAAACAAAACTTTTGAATCTCATCGAGTATACTTCTTAATTACACGATATCAGAAATCTCAAGAAGTTGTAATTTCCCGCTAGAGTATGTATTAATGCGGAATAATATACCGCGGGTGCGCGAGTGATACATAATTCGATAGCTGAAACGTTTCGATATACATACATATGTACAGCGATTATACGTTCAATCTTTTTTTAACATATATAGTTTTCAGTATACTTGTGAGTTACATTGGAAATTATTATAACAAAACTTTGCATTTTTTTATTAAAGGATATGTAGCGATAATAATGTCGATAAATCAACTGAAATATTATCTACATGGCTAAACCACGAAGGTAGCGAGTATCATGGAATAGAAATAAATCTCGATGAAAAATCAAGCGGATTTGAAGATGAAAATGGAATTGCTCATTGGTCAACACAAAGATTTTTACACTTGATAAATTTACGGGAGGATGCACTTAACAAGGGAAGAAATATGTGGGCAGATTTCATTTGGGTAAAAATTTGACATTTATTTATTTTTATGTTAAAAATTCAGTGTTTCTGTTTGTTTATTGACATCTTTAAAACACTTACGCCTATATATTATGATTAATTGTATTCTTTGTGTACAATTTTAGCTGCTCGATGCAGACGTTTTTCTAACGAATCCGAATACTCTTGACGAATTAATATTAAAAAATGAAACTGTTGTTGCACCGTTGTTAAAATCTGATGGTTTGTACAGCAATTTTTGGGCTGGTATGACCGATGATTACTATTACTTGCGAACTGAAAAATACGAACCAATCTTGTTTCGGGAGGAAAAAGGATGTTTCAACGTGCCTATGATTCATAGCGCGGTACTTATAGACTTAAGAAAACACCTTTCAGATCGTTTGACGTACGATCCGAAAAATTTGAATGAATACGATGGCCCTACGGACGATATTATAACTTTTGCCGTCGGTGCTAATAAATCTGGTAAATTAGTGACGAAGTTTTAATAGTATTTTCTCTATTTCGTGTTTTTTCCAATTTTTTTCTTCTTCACATTCACGCTAGGCGTCTCATTATTCGTTTGTAACGATAACATTTATGGGTTTGTCATGGTACCGTTGGAAGAAGGAGAAACGATCACGGAAGATCTACTAAGACTGATCAATATTAAGACAGAAATATTAGGTAAGTTGAGAACTGATTAAGGAAAAAGAAGAAAGTTGAATTCGAAATAGACGAATGATATGTATAAATTACAACGGGAACATTGCATATTTTCAGCGGATGATAATTATCTACCTTTATCCATGCACCTCGAACAATTTGTACAATATCCTGTCGAAGATACATTAGAAGTGGATAGTATTTATATGATAAATCTGTTAAGAAGGCCAGAAAGACGAGATAGAATGCACAGACTTTTTAAAGAGCTCGGACTTCGAGTGAAAACTGTTGATGCTGTCGACGGTAGGTAAGTCAGTGACAAAAGAATTATCTGTATGCATACACATAAATAGTATTTCATGTGTTTCTAAAAATAAAACCATAGACGCGGTACAGGCTAAACCTAACACCTAATGTATCTTTCTATTCAACGTTTTGAAATACCGATCGTGTAAAAAATCAGAGAATTTGTTGTGCCCTCTACGATATAAAGCGGTGAGTTTAGGAACTACATACAATCCAACCATCAAAGATGGTAAGATCGACAAATGTAAAAGTATCTTCTTTTATTAAATTTGCATATAAAGATAAATACATATATTGAATTGCTTAGGTCGAACTATTCGCGATCTTTTGACAGCAGTAGAACACGCGCATGCGATGGATGGATGAATCATCTACTAATAAACAATTACGCTAATTTTTTATTTGTAATTTCATAGTTACGTTTAATTCCAATTCCAACCACTACTAATGTTGTAATCGTATTCTATCCTGAATCGGTAACGTTGAGAGCGAAAGACACACGAAAATGCTATAAGATGAGAATGTAAGATGCTATTTAGGTCTGTCCTGTAGTACCGTCGTCTGTGGTAAAACTAAAATTATTCGTATTATATATTCGTTTATTCAGGGCATTAAATCAGTCTGTTCTTGAAAATTTTGGAATTGAAATGATGTCGGAATATACTGATCCTTATCACGAGAGGTAAGTACGATAAAAGTTACGAACAGTGACGGGACTTGAGATCTGTTTTGACACCATCGGCGATACCTTTACCTTTGAAGTTAATGCTTGTATTTCAATCCATTGTAAGGTATAGTAACTGCAGAAATATAGCGTAGTCATAAATTGTCGCATCAAGCCGCGGTACTCAGTGTCTTGTAATTGCATGGTCCCGTGCAATAAAACGGGAAACACTGTCAACTAACTGTAATTCATTACTAAATTAATTTACCTACTGCAGGATAATTGTAAATTGTATTTAATATTTGGAATATCTGGAAGAATTTTAATATTTCTGCATTACACGATACTCGAGCTCTTTTCTTTTTTTTCTTCTACTTTATCGCCTAAATCGCCTAAATTCCAACGCTGGGAACATGTGTAATTTTCGATTTTGCAACCACCCTATAGTATTTCTGCAGCTACTATACGTTTACGAACGATTTGATCCAAAGAAACACCTATCGTATCAATACATATCAGTTATGTCAAGTCTGATACCTGTTCGATGATTTTCACTTGAAAATTGATCGTGAATGAGACAAGACGTAATTAAGAACGACGAAAAATTCGTTTTACTCGTACGGAAGAAGCAGTTTATTTGCAGAAATGACCTAAGGGAAAGGGAATTAATTCTTATTATACATAATTCGTAATTACAATGTGTGTAATAAAATAGTGCTAGTTTTAGATATAAGGCCACGTTAAAATATTCCTATTTCGAGGGACATAATATGTTAACTGGAAAAGGTCGTATTCTTTCGCATAGAATTTCTCGCTAAATTTATTTATTTCGACGTTAGCGTCAAGTGACATGCTCGGGAATTGATATGTATCGATATTAATAGGTATGTACATGATGTAGTCGGTCCCGTTACTAAATCAACGCATTTTAAACATCTAAAAATAAGAAAAAAAAAAAAACAATCACAGACCAATGACTATGGGTGAAATCGGTTGTTTTCTAAGTCATTACGTTATTTGGAACAAGGTAATTATAAGATTAGAGAAACGAATCGTTTTAACCGAGTGTTTCTACATACGCTGAACTTATATTAAACGATTGGAAAATTATCAGGTAATAGAAAGTGGTTTCAAAAGTATTATAATCTTAGAGGACGATGTTCGATTTGAACCGTACTTTCGGCAAAAAGTAAAGTACATTTTAAAAGAATTGGATGACCTTCAGTTTCAATGGGATTTGGTGTAAGTATTGAATATTTTATAAGGTCACAACATTTTATTACATCGACGTGTAAAATGTAAAATTTCATGTGCTACGTCCAGCTATTTAGGAAGAAAAAGATTAGTGGAAAATGCTGAATCTCGAGTCGATGGATCAAAATATTTAGTACATGCTGCCTACAGTTACTGGACGTTAGGATACATTTTGTCGGCGAGTGGGGCAAGAAAACTCCTAGAAGCAATGCCGTTAAAAAAATTAATACCTGTCGACGAGTATCTTCCGATATTGTCCAATGCTCACCCTAGGTAAAACAAAAGAACATAAAACTATTTTAGTTGCCAAAGCGGGCCGCCCCTAACGAAGCGGATTGCATTTTACGTCGACTACTTTTTTCAATACAGGGAAGATTGGAAAGTACACTATCCAAAACGAAATTTGATAATACTCTCCGCAAATCCTTTATTAATTTATCCAACACATTACACTGGCGAACAAGGATATGTCAGCGATACAGAAGACTCTACGACTGTATTTGGTAAACAAAACACAATGAAACCAAAACGGGAGGACCTATGAGTGCCATAAAAATTTCCATAAATACGTGCAAAAGAAATTGTATTTAAGTCATCTTTTTTTTTTTTCCTCCATGAAAACATTTAACTCCTATGACATAATTCATTGCCATTTAAGTCTACGTTATAAGAGAAATAAATACGAAGAACAAATAATATTTTGTATACTTTTGTATATTTGTGATTACTATGTATGTATCATCAATATTGTATTATTATACCGATATGTGTGAATGAAATATTATAAAATCTTGATTATTTAAATCTCAATGTCTTCTTTCAATTTATTTCAATGTTCGATCTAGTGTTACAGTAGTTGATAAAATTATTTTCCGAATGATTGGTTAATCAATTTGGTTAGCTTATTTGGTTAAAAACGCAACTTATTTTAAGTTCTGAACAATGGTTTCTTTCAAAGTGCAAAATTCTTATCCGGCCAGATCGTTGATTTGTTTGACAAAGCAAAAGAAAAAAGAAAGACATAATAAACTTCCATAAAATTTGATGCATTTCATTGCCAGAGAGAGTTTCCATTGTAGTTGTCGCGTTCATTTCTCACAAGATAAGTTTCCATTTTTGACAATCTATCAAGGAGAATTTCGCTTATTGTAAACAGTGCTTAAAGTGTGCTTCTGCTTTATCTCCAAACCGAGGTGTGGTTAATTGGAACGGGTGTGTGTTAAATTTGAATTGCAGTTAAGGTATATTTCATTATAATAAAGGTACAAATCGATTGTAACAATAAGAACACGATGCTCGGCCGTCTTCCTGCATGTGTAATCGACGTGGGTACGGGGTAAGTAATTAAAAAATTAATCTCAACTAGAATAAATAAACTAGTGTGTGACTAATGACACATGACATCTTATGCGGTAGATGAATGCTCTTAGAAAAATGTCACATTTATTTAACGTCGTGTACCATATTTCTCTTCTCTTTTTGTACTTTTTCCACAATTGCTGACGTTCAGCTCTATTGCATTCATACAATTTGCATAATTTTCTATGTGTATTTTAAACATCTATATATTTATAATTATATGTACCGTATGAGTTCTTGTCATTTATTTACTTTTTCTTTCTTTTTAACTGAGAAAGTCTATTTGAATTTTCACAGCTATACAAAGCTAGGCTTTGCAGGCAATAAAGAACCTCAACTCATAATACCATCTGCAATTGCTATTAAAGAAACTGCAAAGGTTGGAGATACCAATGCTAGAAGGGTTACCAAAGGAGTTGAAGATCTAGATGCTTATATTGGGGATGAAGCTTTCGAAGCCACTGGGTATTCTGTAAAAGTATTTATCAATATTATTACCCCTATACAATCGGTCCTTTGAATTGTTTTACAATTTATATCCAATTTTACTTAGTATCCAGTTAGACATGGACTAGTGGAAGACTGGGATTTAATGGAAAAATTCCTACAGCAATGTATTTTCAAATATCTTAGGGCAGAACCTGAAGATCATTATTTTTTACTTACTGAACCACCGTTAAATACTCCAGAGAATCGAGAATACACTGCAGAGATAATGTTTGAATCGTTTAATGTGCCAGGTCTTTATATTGCTGTGCAAGCAGTGCTGGCATTAGCTGCCTCTTGGACAGCTAAATCCGTAGAAGATAGAACATTAACAGGTGTTGTTGTTGATAGTGGGGATGGAGTAACACATGTAATACCAGTAGTAAGTACGAAAAGAAAACAATACAAAGTTTGATTTTGCACAAATTTTTTTTAATTAATTAATTCACTTTGTCCCTTAGGCAGAAGGTTTTGTCATAGGAAGCTGTATAAAGCACATTCCTATTGCTGGACGTGATATTACATATTTTATTCAAAGTCTTTTAAGAGAACGTGAAATTGGAATACCACCTGAACAATCATTAGAAACAGCTAAAGCAATAAAAGAAAAATATTGTTACATATGTCCTGATATTTCAAAAGAATTTGCTAAATACGACAGTGATCCTACTAAAATCAAAAAATACGAAGGCGTTAACAGTATCACAAAGCAACCTTTTGTAGTAGATGTTGGTTATGAAAGGTTCCTTGGTCCAGAAATATTTTTCCATCCCGAAGTATGTCCATTCAACGTCAGGTTTTCAAGAAAATAGCATTTCTATATACATGTTTAATTTCATCATTGCATTCTTCAGTTCTCCAATCCAGATTTCACGACACCACTGAGCGAAATCGTCGACGACGTAATCCAGAATTGTCCAATAGATGTTAGACGACCATTGTATAGTAATATTGTACTGTCAGGTGGTTCTACGATGTTCAAAGACTTTGGTAGGCGATTACAACGTGATATAAAACGCATCGTAGATGCACGTTTGAAACTTAGCGAAACGTTAAGTGGAAGTCTTATTACGGTAACACATATTTCTTTTTATACAACCTAGATATAATTTTGAAACTTATTAAATCCGAAAAATACCATGCAACATTAGTGTTTGCGTTTCGTTGCATTTCAGCCAAAACCTATAGACGTTCATGTTATATCGCATCATAAGCAACGTTGGGCCGTGTGGTATGGCGGTGCTTTGTTGGCTAGCGATCCAGAATTTTATACGGTATGCCATACCAAAAAAGCTTATCAGGAATACGGCCCTGGAATTTGCCGCTACAATCCCGTATTCCATAGTATGGTGTAAAAAAACAGAAGGAAAATATAAATAGCGTTAAGAAAATAACATTATCTTGGACCAATGGTCTTTCGAAGTTTTCAACGCTCTGTCAATAATTTGTTGCATTTTCAATTTTTTCACCTTCAACGACGATGTATTTGATAAGATGGAACAAGTGTTTTTACGACATAATTACTAACTGAAGTAATTACAGAGAAACGCCCAGTATTCTACTAGGAAACGCACACGAAGATGTTTTCATGCTCATTAATTTGTAATAAAATGTTCTCATTAACATGTAATAAAAATACAGGGAAAGTCACTCAAAAGAATGATGATAACACTCCATTAGAGGTAATGGTTAAGAATAGTGAATAAAGTTACGATACAAAAGGATTGTATAGATCTGTACATAAAATAAGTCTATTTGAAAATAATAATTCTTTTTTAATGAATCACATTCATGGTGTATTTTACACTGTCCTGTACAATATATTGATACGTTGATAAGGGATAGATGATCATCAAAAGTAATTCTATACAAGCATTGCAACAATATAGTTTATTTATTAGTACATTATATATACATATAGTGTTTTACGTATTTACAACTTTTTCAAATCTGGATACGTAATAATTGCTCCAAAACTTTATAAGAATTAATAACAAAAATTATAAGATCATATGTGAATACAATTAAAAGTTTTTAATATATATTCAAGAGACAATTATATCATGATAACAGTAATAATGATGATGATGATAGTAATGATAATAGTAAAAAAGGACTATAATTTTGCAGTGTTCATGATTATATAGTAGATATGTTACCTGACACGTAATGCCCTTTTTTTGCTTCGTGAAAGTAGCCGATGTTTGAAAAATATCTATACGTGTATAATTTTTCACATGGTTTTATCAAAGTTGGAAGTAAAATTTCTATAAAACTCAGATTTCTTATTCTACGTTGTAATCAACAATTGATATTAAGAATCAACCTTATATATCTTCGTTGTTGTCGTAGCTAAAAATTAAAAATCCGCGTATCATGTGTTTGCAATTATTATTATTATTATATATGTATGTACAGTGTGGTGGTCCCAGCAGAAGCAGGCCACCTAAATATTTCCTTCGTTTTTTATGATATAAGAGTAATTTGTGACATAGTATTAATGGTTTGAAACGAGGAATAATCTGGAAAAAGAATTTTTTTTTATCTGGTCATTTTTTTCTTGTTTTTTTTTTTCACGGTCATTGTTATTTTTTATGTGGAAAAACGCCCCCGCCCCCCTCATTGCACCCTATAGCGAATGAAAAAATACATCTGAATATGCATGTTTCACTCATGACCTTGAAGTGACCTTGAAGTGACTTTAGAAGTGAAAAATGTAATAAATTTGCCTGAATAATATTCGAACTTACTATTTATGTTATTAAGCGTTCAAAGTGATGTCCGTTGATAACGATTAATCATGCCGATAAATTAAAATCCACATATTAGTGTTAGAGAATTAGTACAACAAATTAATATCAGTAAATCAAGCGTGTCACGAATATTGAAGCTTCAAAAATTTTATCCGTTTCATTTGTCTCTCCGCCAGGAACTTCATGTCTCAGATTTTGAAAACCGCGTCACCTTCTGTCGATGAGCGTTGCAACAACTTAAAGACGATGCGACATTTGTTATGAAAATCTTGTTTACAGATGAAATATCCTTCACTAATCACGGACAAATAAATGTTAGAAATATGCATTACGGGTCCATAGAAAACCCACGGTGGATGAGACAAGTAGAAGAACATCTTCCATAAACAGTTAATGTTTGGTGCGGAATTTTAAATAATACTATTATTGGACCTTCTTTATTGGACCTTATTATCGACGGTACATTAAACGCAATATATTTAACGAATGAGTTAAACGAATTACTGGAATTGGTACCACTAAGAATTCGTGAAAGCACGATGGTTGCCCAGCTTACTATTCACGGGTAGCTATGCAGGTACTGAATAGAAAGTGTCCAAATCGTTGGATTGGGCGTAATAGGAACATAGTTTCACCAACACGATCACCAGATCTGACTCCGCTAGATTTTTTTCTGTGGGGAAAATTAAAAGGAGAAGTGTATCAACAGAGACCTACCACTCCCGAAAACATGGCGAATCGTATTATTAATGCTTGTACTTCAATCCCACCTGAAACAATTGAGAAAGCATCACAAGCTGTAATAACTCGAATCAGAAAGTGTTTCGCTACCGACGGACATCACTTCGAACACTTAAATAACATAAATAGTAAATTCGATTATTATTCGGACAAACATATTACATTCTTCACTTCTAAAGTCACTTGAGGGTCATCTCAAGATCATGAGTGGAACATATTGAAATGTATTCTTTCATCCGCTACAAGATGCAATGAAAAAAAAAAAAAGAATACGTGTGCCACATAAAAAATAACAATGACCTGATAAAAGAAAATTCTTTTTTCAGATTATCCCTCGACTCAAACCACAAATATTTTTCATATCATAAAAAACGAAGGAAATATTTAGGTGACCTGCTTCGGCTGGGGCACCCTGTATACTTACAATAAATGTAACCCATCGCGGCCAGCTGCCGCCACTTCTCCATTAATATCTGTAAATAGAGATGAGAAAAAAAGGGATAAAAGATTGGAGCTAGTTCTAGTTGTGCCGGCATTTGTGGTAGGTCGTTTGTAAATATCAATACTATCCGCTGGTGGAAGAGGATCATACGAAAGAACTGAACCATCACTTTGTATCTGCAATTCCATAAAAAAACATAGTACAGTTTAGTAACTAAATGAAACATAATATACAAATGCATATACCTCTTGAACGTTTACGGTAACGTCTTTTATGTCAGACAGTATAATATGACGTAAAATATTCTTCGGTAGTTTTCCTTGGTAACGCTTGCTTCGTTTTACTTCACAGTACTTTATATAATCGTCTTTCGAATCAACGCGATTTAATACGGTATGCACGTTCTCACGCAACCATGGTAAAAGATCTATTTCCTTCCACAAACGGAAGCTACGTGCAACGTAAAGATTTTGCAATTTTTCCAGCGCTGGTGAAGTCGAAATTATTGCCTTGTTGTTAAAGAAATCGTGGTTTCGTAACTGGAAGATAGATTTTCTATTAGCGCTCTTTAGTTTTACATAAATATTTATTAAAAATTGTCCCTAAAAGTGTGATAATGTAAAGGTACCGTTTCATCGGATTGTACACTACATTTTTCTAGTAACGGCATCAGGACACCCGGAAACATTATTAAAGCATTTTGTAAAAGTTCACTAGCAACGGTTCGATTGCCTAAATGAAAGTGGGCCACAGCTAAACTGAATGCTATGTTTGGTAGTTGTGTTAGATTTCTCCCACTATCCCAAAGATTGCAAAATTCGATAAACCATTCGTATTCTTTCGCTCTTAAAGCGTAAAAATCCAGCGACAGAATCACTGCCAAAGGATCACCTTCTGGATCAAGTGATAAAAGCAATTTACAAAATTCCAAACTTGTTCTGAAATATAAATAAGTTCTTGTACATAAGCTCGAAACGATTAGGATTATAAAAGTTCCATTTTGGTACCTATAACATGCACGTCCTCCAACAAAATTAAGATGTTTAAACAAAGTTATGAACAGAGCACGATTCTGTTGTTTTCTATAATCCAATCTGCACAGAGGAGTTGTAAAGATAAACAGAGGATGAAAAGCACCTTCCAGACAGTACAGAGCACGTTCCGTAAATTCTGCAGCCATTGCTAAGTTTTCACTGAGCTTACAAAGCTCAGCTAATTGTAGCAATGCATCTACATGATAGGAGTGTGCATTTATTATACTCTGAAATAAATAGTAAGGAGTTTAATGATACGAGTTTTCAAATAATTCCTCCAAAAGTATGTTTAAATTTTACAATGACGTACAACAATGTTTTCAGGATTTAAGCTTTCAACAGCTTGCAAAAACTTTAATTGAACTTGTTTGTATGACAGACTGTGTTCATATACAAAATATTGAATATTATTGGTAGACTTTATAGTGTGATCTAAAGACATTGAAAGGCCAGATTTATTAAGCGGTGGCCAATTATATCTAGGAGAAACCAACCATGTCCTCTTCAAGTAAACCAAACGACCTCTGTGTCTCCTACTGCTATTGAAATGAAGGTATTCAGGTATGTTTCTATTTCTATTTTCGGTAATTATTCATCATAGAGGAGGCAGCTCCGATAACCTTGATTTTGGCATATGCTGTTAAGGGCATTCTCCTGAAGAACCTCGAAAAAGTTTTAGCTGTCACTCGTTATTCGTTAAAAAGTTATTAACGAATAACTGTCGTTACCACTACAGCGAATTCTACCTATAATTGTGCGTCCGCGCAGCTTACGCGTCCCGTACGTCGGTGCAGATGTATGGAAAAACAAAATAAAGGCGGTGAAGATCAGTTTCGATGAGACGACGATTGAGAGTTAGATAGAAAAAAGCTACGAAGAGAGTTGTATCGTGCGATAAAATTGTTAAAAATTGTGTATAATCGTGAACATTCTACAATGTTTTTTCGTGAATTTATTCATTTGACCCACAATTACGATAATTTAATAAATTACTTAAGCGCGAGAAAAAGTGCTTCGGACCCACATTATTTGTACACGATGCAATGAAGAGATTCAATTAAAACCAAACAATTCGCTTTTAGTGCATTGTACTAAAATGTATTATGTACAAGTACATCGTGGACGCAAAAAGCAAAGAAAAACGTGCAATGTAAGTTCTCGGTTCCAGCTAGTTCACCCGTTATACAAATTGGTTGTAGTCCGCCGCGATGTGTTTGTAGAAATAGTACATAAGCGGCAGTCCCATGCTGCCGCATACGCTGCCACGGCCGAGCACGTATAGGCAGAATTCGCTGTAGTGGTAATGACAATTATTCGTTAATAACTTTTTACGAATAACAACATATGTGAAAATGAAAGTCATCCTCCCCTATTGTGAATAATTACCCTATTTTCTACCTTATATCTATTTAAATAACATAAATTACATAAAAAAAACATACTTTTGTTCAGCTTGTACAGTCTTACTACCAAAAATTCTTTTAAGTTCGTTATAAGGATTTAAATGTTTGTGTTGTACCAACAAAATATTCTCTTTAGATTTTTCTTCGTTCCACTGTAAATTATACGTGCTTTGAGAACTACAACCTGGCAGTGGTTCTCCAAGCAATTTATTCACTTCCCTCACAGTTCTTTCAATTTCATCTACATCCTCCTTATCTTTAGATTCAATAATTTGTTGAGCTTTAGAACCATCTAACTTCTTTCGTCTTTTCTTTCTTTTTTTACGTTTAGCTTCATTGATACAGTTTTCTTCTATCACTTGCTCTTCTTCGTTTTCTTTCTCACTGATTTCCGAATTTTGATTCAACTAAGGAAAAATAAGAAAAATAAGAAAAATTCAACGATTATATTAAATAATATAGGAAATATGATACGTGAAGAACGTTAAACGTTGAACAAATTGATGAAAAAAATGTTAACACGATATCATTTGAACTTGAAGTGACCGCATAAACGGAATTTGCAAATGGAAATGGTTAGTTATTAAATTTATCAAAGCATTTGAAGCACTTACTACATCAAACAAGTTGAATGCTTTGGATTTAACGTTGCCAATTATCGAATTTTCCATCTCATTTTCATTTTCGCTATCCTTCTCGGACAACACATCACCGCCGTATACTTTTTTCATATACCGTGTAGACATAGTAAATTGAAGAAATTTTTAACCGAAGAGTAGAAAAATCAACGTAAAAGTAGGTCGAAGCGCACATAAATTTTTCGAAGAATCAAGTAAATGACGACAGTTTCGACAGTGTCCCTCGTTTTCCACAAATGTTTGTTAAAACCAAAATGTTTTTTTACTTGTCAATTTTTCCTTCTCTCAATTAGCACAAGCATAACTACTGTAAACGCATAGAAGAACTACTCTCGTTAACACTGGTACAAAGTTTTTACACGTCACATTACATTACGTAGTGGTTTCGCTGATTCGCCGACCAAGTACTACCAACAGTCGTGTGATTTTCAAAGTTGCTACATTGTCAGGCAAATTTTGAAAATGACATATTCGTGGTCGTTTGGTATTGGTGGTCATCTGCCACGTGCATGTATTACCCGTTGAAGGTTTTTCCGCTAACGAAATGAAATTTTCTATCATTCGAGTAGAAGAGGAAAAAATATCTTATCGTTCTGTCGTCTCACATAACGTTCGTTTAACTTTTTAGCAATATGCTTTTTGCCAGAAGGTGACGCCACGAAAAACCACGAATACGAAACGTCTTCCATGTTTTACTGCAACCTTATTTGACTAATTTTTTATATCGCGAAAATGAATTTAAAAAGCGTCAAGAATAGATTGAAAGACGAAACTCTGGATTTGAGTTTATGCGACCTGAAAGAAGTACCTGTTCGAGAAATCGTACGTAGTTAATACCGACGGTTTGAAAATGTCCACGTTCAGTTAAATCTACCGAATTCATACATATTCAATCTATAAATTCCACGTCCTTTATATTTCCCTTTATTGTTTTGCGAACGAAAGTCTGAATCAAAATATTAAAATACTCTTTATATATTTTTTCCAGGCAACCATTAAAAAAGCAGCGCATTTAGATTTATCGAATAATCTTTTAACTTCTTTACCCGTAAGTTTTCTTTTTTTTCTTTTTCAATTTCGTTACTTTCACTTGCATAACATATTTTTCATTCCAACGATAATTTATTTCAGAGTAATTTCGTTGATCTGAAGCAAATAGTTAAATTGGACCTTAGTAGGAATATGCTGACAGAAATTCCTGAAAATTTCGGGGAATTGAAACAACTGAAGTATTTGGATCTCTATGCGAACGAAGTAGAGTGGAAATAATACATATGTGTAATAATATTTGTAAAGTAGGTCTGAAAGAAGTATGTTTATTTTGCAGATAAGTAGATTACCACTTAGTTTGAGCGAATTGAAAAACTTGAAGTGGTTAGATTTGAAAGAGAATCCTCTAACTCCTGCAGTGGCTACTGTCGCCGGTCCTTGTAGTAATTTGAGCGAATGTCAAGCATGTGCTCGCAATATCGTTAAATATTTGTCACAGGTAAAACTTAGCATCGAAGAGGAGAGGTTACGAAGATTAAATGCTATCACAGGTAATGTTTAGATAAGGAAAAGCAGGAATTGAAAAATAATTTTTGCACATTATGGATTACAATTTCTATTTCCAGCAGATACAGACGCAGATACAGTATCCTCAAAAAAAGGGGGGAAAAAGAAAAAGAAAAAATTAGTGGATAAGAATAACAAGCAAAATTTGGATAAAAATGGATCTAATTGCTCGAGCGAAGCGCTGCGAATTGATGAAACTAAAATAAAAACTGCAACATTAACACATACTGCAAAACATACTAATAAAGAACGCATATTTCAAGGTAATACGATACTTGTTTTTTTTCTTTACTGTACGTTCCATTGCGGTAATTGAATTAAGTGATATTATAATGTTTTTATTTCAGAAACCGGTACATACCGATTCTTCGTGTCGACGATTGTACGACTTTTTCTTTTCGGTCTGATATTTCTACCGACGATAGTGATTCTTCCGTTGTATTCGAAGCAATCGGAATTGTTTATGAATTATATAGAAAGGAACACAGGCGTTCCCTTGAACGCATTTCAAAAACACAGTACCGATATGGTGGAATCGTTAACGAGGATCGCAGTGAACGCTTACAACTATTTATACTATGTTTACGAGAAAAATTTCCAAACGAAGACTGATATTCCAGTGACGATATAGGTGTTTTATGAATTTTATAAAAAGGAAGACTCTTAAGTTGGCTAATAGAAACGATACGATGAAATTTGTTTAGCATAATCGATAATTTTAGGATATAACTGATATAATTAAGGAATAAAATTGGTTTGGAACATTTAACTTGAATCACACGAATCTATATCGTATATCTAACATGATATCTATTTGGTGTAAAAAGTGGTTGGTCGAAAGGTTCGGTAACGAACGTTGCTTCTGGACCTTTCTGCTCAGGGCATTAAGCATTATTGGTTACGTTCGTTTTATTTGATAGCATCGAGGATGCTGTTCTAACGGATGTTTTGCCAAGAGAATTCTCCATTCTGCTGAAAAGCTTTTGAAAGGTATTCATTCGCATGGAACCGTGGTGCTCGGCGAGATCATCGGATAAATCATCAATTCCGTTCTTTAATATTCGACCGTTCGTTTCGGAAACTACCGACTCTGCCGTTACTTTGGATTTTTTTCCGGTAACAAATCGATTCCACGACCTCTTTTCTAGGTTGATTTGCGACCTCGGTACACCTTCATTGTCCTTTTTACCAGTAACTTCCTTCTGCCTTGCGGTAAAATCTGCGAGTATAGCGATATCATCGTACAGATCTTCGGCTTGTTGATCGTCAGAAAGGTATTTAGCAAAACGCGATTCGACACGTGGTGTTTTATAATGCTCGTTGTCCTCGAACGATTCTTGCGAATAGTCGATATTTTCGCATAAAACGGGCCGATCAGTGGCGTCCATACGAACAGGATCGTAAAGGTAATTGGAGTTTCTAAAAATTTTCTGAAAATTGATCGAGTTAGCGAGGATAAAAAAAGACGGGTATATAAGGGGAGGAGATCGAAGGGACGAACGAAGAACGTTACCTGATCTGATTTAGAGGTTTGGCCATTATCTGCAGACTTGTCTCGGTAGGCGGCAACGTCATCGTAAAATTCCTGCGGATCGGTCGCATCGACGATCGCCGGTGGTTTTCCGTAGATCGGTCTAGGTGGTGGTGGACAAGTGTATTCCGATTGTTCTTCTTCGAAACGTTTCGTTTCCTGTTGAACATTGATCAGATCGCATACGTCGTCGTAATAGGTTGGCGCTTCTTCGCTTTTTACCGTCGAGGGCGGTGGAGGTGGCGGTGGTGACTGCGGCACCGCAACTTTACGTTTAGTCTTTTTCTCAACTTTCTTTGGCGATTCTCTCTTGCTTCTCACCCTATCCAAAAATGATTTCTTTTGCGGTGATTTTGTCGACTCGTCGGATTTGTCCGTTTCTCGAACCTTTGCGTTCGATACCACCGCACTCTAAAAAAACGGAAGAAGATAGAGAAAGTTGAAGTTAAAAGTGAGAGGAATAGAAAAGAAAAGAAAAGGGTATATTACCCTAACCTGTATATTGTCGTACGGTAGAAATTTGTCGCACTCGTCGACAACCTTATTATCTTTCGACACAGTATCGTCGTAGGTCTCTTCGGCTTGCAAGCCAACCGATTTTCGTGCGAGATCTTTCTTTCTTTTACTCCTCTCTTCGAACTTGATTTCGTTTCGAATGCTCGCTCGAACATCGTCGTAAGTTGTGGATTCTTTCGTCGATTTATCCTCGTCGGATCTAATTTGAAAGGACGTTTCATCGATATTTCCATAGTGCATCGTTTCTCTGAAGTCTTCGATCTTATGATAAATGTCGTCCTCTTCTTCATCGGGAAATTCGTAAGACGAACGAGGAGGAAGAGGTAAGGAGGGTAATGTTCGGGGGATACGAGCTGGTAATGGAGGAGGAAAAGAAGAAGAAGGAGGAGGAGGAGGAGGAGGAGGAGGAGGAGGAGGAGGAGGAGGTGGCGGCGATGGAGAAGGAGGGGGAGGAGGAGAGGAAGACAACGCATCCTTGGAAGAAATATCGTCCCCTCGTGCATCTGTCGTATCCTCCTTGTCGTTGGAAGGAAGGATCGAAGGTTGTTCGGAAAGGTTGTCCGAACTTACTTCTTGATATCGATCTTCTTTGTTCGATTGGCCGATGTCGGTGTTCGGGGCAAGATAGGGTGGCGGTATAATTTTCGGAAAGTCATGTTTATATTCGCCTTTTTCCCCTCCTTCTAATTCACAAATTTTCCTTACCCATTCCTCCATGTCCTTTGGAGTTTGCGCAACAAACTGAAAGAACGTAACGGTAAAGATTGGAGAACCTCTTTCCTTTGGTTTTCCTTACCTGGAAGGTCCTGTTACCGGGACGAAAAATCTCAAAAGTAGATTCGCTTCGTCGTTGATCTCGAGGAGTGGCATTAGGAGCAGCACGAGCCATGTAACCACGAATCGGTAAAATGGTGCATGGACGATTATCTCGAACGTTTCCGTAAATCAATAAATGTGATCCGACCAAACCTAGGATATTTGCAAAGAAACTGTTCCGTTGCATTAAGAATTTCACTGCGACGTGGAATCGTCGCGGTCACGCATGCATCGAATACGACGACACTTACCGACCCAGCACGTTCGGTACTGTTCGAAAACGAACAATTTCTTTCCTTCTTTCCTAATAAGGGAGCCGCAGATTTGGCACTTACTTTTCGTTTGTGCTGCGGTAAAGCTCGCGTAAATCTCTACCAGCGTATTTTCCACACGATCCTCTTTATTTCGAATATTATCGGCTGCTTGGAGGACCTGGGCCTGGACCTGGACCGCGGCACCATTACTCGATTCGATTGGATTCGGCTGGAAAGCCTCGTAATAACCATCTTGCGGCGATTGTTCCTCTGCCCGTACGTACTCTTGTAGCTCGGCTTCCGTTTTCAACGTCGCCTTAATCAAGCCTTTCGGACCGGCTGCGTTCATATTCAAGTACGGTTCCGGAGACGCGATTCTATCCACCGCGAACGTCGTGGTCAGCGTATTTTTCGAACGTATCAGCAAGTTGTCGCGAATGCTCTCCAAGCTAATCGGAAGTTTCACTTCCCGGAGACATTCCAAGAATTGCACAACATCTAGAAGGAGGAAAATGCAGGATTAACGTAAATCGGTACCGATTCGATAGTAATCGATCGAAACTTACCCCGGAGTATACCGGTAACTTCCGTATCGACTCCCATTTTTCTTCAATCATTCGTCGTCTACGTACCTATTTCTACATCTGTGTAGATACGTGTATCAGAATTTGAGAGGATGCGCTGTATACATACCGTATGTAGATAGACGACAAGGAGTAGGCGTCACCCCGATTACGGACTATCCTCGTCGGGCTCGAACCTTTTTCCTCTCTCAAACTTGATCGATTAGATTCGCGACTATAATATTTTCGACGTGACCAAACGAACGTTCGTCGTATCGATCGCGCATACTTGTTTATTTATTATGCGTTTTTAACATCTCTGTTTACGATCGATCGCCGATCGGACGGTCGACGAAGCGACGAAGCGACGACATTTCACTTTTCCACCTGATTTCTCGCGACAAATATCCGCACTTAGCGTATGGATATAGCGTATTCGTTTCATCCAAGTGGATTGTTTATTCGCGGTGGTGAACTAAGTGAAGAACTAAGAACTAAGAAAGGCTCTCGTTAAGATTGAACGAGCTGAACTGCACGTGGGAGCAGCCGAAGGGGACTCCCGCAAAGACTGTCCCCTCGCTCTTTCGCCTTTTCTTCCCTTTCCATCTCTCTTTCCCCTTTGTTTCACTCTCGTTCTTTCTCGCAACCACCACCACTTAACACCACAAACCACGATTGACTCACTCTTCGAGCATTCACTTCTGCGTTAGTAAATTAGACTATCCTCGTCACGTTCGCAGTACAATCCTCCTCCTACTCTTCTTCTTTCCCTTTCCTCCGTGTCTCGACCGCGATCTGACGTAGCGCGCGACGTGTTCGTTTAATTGATCGTTCCAATTGACAAAGTAAGAAAACGAACGAGACAAAGAAACTTTATTTGGTCGTGTACAAAATCGTTAATCGGCGTTTAATGAGTTTCCCAGGGTACTTTGCCGCGCACTTTTTCCAACGGGTTCACGTAAACGTCGGCCGCAATATCGGACATTTCCGGAAACGAGTCGGCTTTCGCTTGTTCCAGTTCCTCGTCCACCGCTTTGTACGTGCTATCCCGAATCGTCTGGCAGAGGGGCAACGTTCGAGGAAATTGGGGGTAGAGGAAAGGAGGATCGCGATCTTACTCGAATTTCCTCTTCGCTTTTCACACCGTTCTCCACGAGTTGCTTGGCCAGTAACTGGATAGGATCTTGTTCGGCTTGGACCGATTTCACTTCGTCTCTAGTGCGATAAGAGGTACCGGGATCGCTCATGCTGTGCCCAAAGTATCTATAGGTGACCATCTCGAGGATAATCGGCCCGTCCCGAGCAGCGTACTCCCTGGCGAACTTGACCGCCTCGCGAACAGCCGTCACTCTCATCCCGTCTACCTACATAAATAGAGCGGAAGTAAGGAAGGAAGGAAGGAAGGAAGGAAGAGATAACTGACCTTCACTCCTGGGATAAGATCGCCACGTGCGTAAAAGTTGGTGTTGGCCGAGTGTCTGTCCACCACCGTGCCCATACCGTACAAGTTGTTCTCGCATACGTACACCACCGGTAACTTCCACAATTTCGACATGTTGTACGCCTCGAAGATCTGACCTTGGGACGCGGCGCCGTCTCCGTAGAATGCCCACGCGACTCCGCCTGTGCCGTTGTACTTGTGAGCGAATCCCAACCCGGCGCCGATCGGTACCTGACCACCGACGATCCCGTCGCCTCCGTAAAATTGCCTCGCGTACATGTGCATCGAGCCACCTTTTCCTTTCGAGATTCCGCTCTTACGACCCATCAGTTCCGCGAAAACTTGCCGTGCCGACACGCCGAACACCACCGCGAAACCGTGGCACCTGTAAGCCGTAATCACGCTGTCCTTCTCCGTGATCGACATCTTCGTACCAACAGCTACCGCCTCCTGCGTGCAACACCTTCCTTTCCCTTTCCTTTTCTTTTCTCCTTCCTTCTCCTCCTCCAGTTATACTCTACCTGGCCAGAATACAAATGAAGGAAACCGTTGATCAACCGCAATCTGTACAACTCCGCCGCCTTGTTTTCCATTCTTCTGATGTAGTTCATCGTTTTCAGCGCGTAAGTAGCTTCTTCGTCGTTCATCCACGCTTCCTGACTTGGTCCCTTCTCCAAACGATACAACTCGTATTTCTAACACACGCGTATTCTATTACCATTACGATCCATTACGATCTATCAACGTCAAACTTTACCGTTTCTACTCTCATTTTTTTCGACATTTCCCTAGAACGTGGAAAGGAAAGAAATCGACGCTGGGACGAGCGACCGCGCAGCAACCTCGACAGATACATTCTTTTCCGAAATATTCCGCTCGAAATTTTCTCGAAATCCCCTTCGATTCCAATTCGTCCAAATTGATTTGTCGTTGGTTAATCAACAACAGTCGAGATGATTACCGCCTGAAGGGTTTCCGAATCGATCGTCGATATTATCCAAGACAATATCTATCAAGCAACGCAATTCAACGACAAATGAAATTTATTTATTTATTTATTTATGTACGTATGTTAGATTTTCGATTGCACCCCCCTTACACGAGATCGAACGAAAACGAGTCATCGAGGAGGTTCGAGGGAGAACCAGCAGGATGTAGGAGTCGAGACGTTTTCCTCGTTGTCCACCGCGAATGGAGGCTCCTTTTCGATCCCGCCTCAACTTTCTCTTCCTCGCGATCCTCGATCTCGTTCGTCTCCAGTGGAACACGCCGCGCCGCTCTAGCGAGAATCGGCGATCTCAGGATCGTGCTAGACGTGATATCGTTCCTCCACTCCTCCTTAAGTGTACTACGCGTTCTTCTCGTTTACCACGGGATTGTCAAGAAGAGAAAAAGTATAAACCTACCGTTAAAAAGGAGAAAAAGAAAGGCTTACCGTAACAGGGGTTTGATGGTAAGTAAGTTGGTCAGTATCGACGAAGTTTGTTCCGGTTGCAACGCCGTTTTCAAGATCGCCGCCCCCGCCGCCGCATCGAACTGCGATCGTGGCGAGAACATCGAGCGAATCATTCGTAATTCCTGTTCCAACGAAAACCCCAAAAGAGTGATGGTACAAATTAACTGACAATTACACGCAAACTTGCCTTCTTCCGCGACGATTTCCCGCTTTCCTTTTCATCTCGCCTCGCATTCGGCAACGAAACGGCCAAGTTCGACCAACTACCAGTTGTAACCTCGCTCTTAGAAATTTCGTAAGGAACCTGATCGTAAGGAAGGACATATGTATTTATGTAAGTATGTACATATTTCGATGGACGTTCTCTTTCTTCTTTCTCCGCATACCTGCGACTCGGTACTCTCTCTCCAATTACTACACCACCGTTTATGCCTGGGACAAATTCGATTTTCTTGCTTGATGCTTCTCGACAGCGAGGAATGTGTGTGCGCCGTTAACCGATCGATCTGGAAAAGCCGCGGATAGGAAAGAAGATAAAGGCGCATACGAAAGACGAAAGACGAAAGACGAAAGACGAAACACGCACTTTCGCGCGTTTTGTTTGTTTTCGTGCGCTAGTTTGCGAGGAGCGTGGTAGCAGCGAACGTTCCAGGATACACCGTTGCTTCGGAGCCTTGCTTGCTCCTACATTCGGATCACCGAACAACCCCTTCGATTCTGCCACTTTGATCATGAATACCGAGTCGAATTGTATCATTTCCTTTCTTTTTATTATCGCGAGAAAGCATCCTGGATCGAGCATACGTGTAGCATTCTCTCCGTAAATATCCTCGATGCTGCCCACCTCGAAAAGATCGCTGTCCGGAACCTTACAAGTTGTCAGAAATCTGTATGTCAGGCGTGTAAAGTAAGTATAATAAAATATGGTAACTGTCTCTTACGACAACGTTGCCGGTAACTGTCGTCGAGGCACGATCGTCTCCCCGCGATTCCAACTTGGCAGCTTTTCTCTTGCCGGAAGAAAAAGGAGGAATAAAGAATAAAGAAAGAATAAAGTTGGGGAAGCACATAGTGGAAACTTACCGGATGTTCCCGAATGTATTTTTCTACGGCCATTCGATTCACGCAATCTACCACACCTCGAATCATATCTGTCGTCTCCGAAGGTAAAATCGTGTGCACTTGGTAAACGAGGAACTGTACGTTCGGCCGGGTCAAGGCGTACTTCAAAGTGGACATCTGATCGGCCAAGATAGTTGGCCACTGCTCGTGATCGGCGTTCGTCAACGATTCGAGGAGATCCGCGTCTCCTCCGCGTGCCACCGCGAGGTCCACGATATCCGTAACGCCCGTGTAACTGCACGACGGTACAGCCAAAACTACGGTAGCCCTCTCCAACTCACCGATCCCCGGATCAGATACGTACCTAAAGAGATAAAGACAGCGATCGGTTTGAAAGATTCGTTCCAACTGGCACGTTGACGCCCAGGAAGAGATAAGAGGAGGATACTTTTCGGAAAAGACGCGACACCGTTGCAGCAAAGTGACGCCACCGCCGTCGAGGTGTTTCAAATAAGTCTCGTATTCGGAACGGTGATCGGCAGCTCCGAAGGCGAAAAGTGTACCAGCGTGCTCGATATCGGCCAACAGTCCGGCCAGGTATCCGGTGTGTCGAGGCGCGAGAGAATGCGTTAAAACGACCGGGCCGCAGAGCCGGCCGATGCGAATCGCTCGTGCCAACGTTGCCGCGCCCAAGCACAACGATCTTTCCTGCTCGTTCCAACAGAAACCAATCCGATTACCTATCGACCTAATCCTCCCCCATCCAACCAACCACCTACCAGAAATACGAAACGACGATCACGAACCAGAGTGGAAACGGCCAATGTCTCCCGCGCCCTCTCCTCCAAGTTCACCATCTTCGGGCAAATCGAATCGAACGTCCATCGAAATTCCATTTCCTCCAGTTCCCTCGCATCTCCCTCTTCGCAGCAGCAAACCAAATTCAGCTTGGACATCTCTTCCAAAAATTCCTCCTTGCTGCGCACTTTCTCCGTGTTTATCCATCCGGACGCGATCGCAGCTTCTTCCGTCCAACGCACACCTTCGATTACGCGTAAACGAGTCGGCAGCAATTCGTCTTCCCACCGATAACAATATAAGTACGATAAGAATGTAAGTACGAAGGAAATATTCCGATTTATCGAAAATAATTACCGAGCTTGAGGGCAGAGCCGCGGATACGCAACCGTGAGATGCTCGCCGCGACGTGCGTTTTCACCTCGAGAAGAGCGTTCTCGATCTCCTTCAATCCAGCAGCCTGATACATAGCCGATACAACCACATATGTACACCTACCGAATAAAATTAAAAGCCCCATGTTTCTTACCTGAAACATTTTCTCCCTTTCCTCCATCGCCACCATCTCCGCCGGAGGCAGTCTCGCAAATTTTCTCCCTTGCATATCGTACAGCAACAACCACACCATTTTTTCTCGATCTTTGATCGCGTCGTTGTATCGCCAAAATCCTATATCCTCGAGAGCACGGGTGAATATCCTTTTGTCTGAAGAGAGAATCAAATCAGGATAGAATCGAATAGGACGATAGTTCGAAGAGGGACTTACACCTAAGAACGTCGTAAACCAGTCCGAACACTCGGCGCATTTCAGCCTCGTCCGAGTATATAGGAGGAGGTTGTACTTTTCCAAGAACTTCCGCTGCCAACAGGATATCCTTGATCCGCCAGCCTGGTCGAATAACGCTCCTCGCCGATCCCTTTACCTCTCTCTTAGGCAAACCCTTTAAATCGTACACCCGCCTTTTCGGCTCCCATTCCCAATATCCGCTACTCTTTCTCGACCCCTCCTCCGTTGCCAGTCTCCTGCTTTCGGCGACCCTTCAATTTCACCACTTTTTCTTCACGCCACCACCCATCCTTACTTACTTCTCCATTATAGGCACATACATACATACATATGTATATACTATATGTACTATGTATCAAATATTGTTATTATCACATGTTTGTATATTTGCTTGTCCAACGATCCAACGATTCGTACGAAATCGCGATAACCAAACGAAAAGTAAGCGTGAATCGAACCAACGTCGAACGGAGACAAATTCAATTCGATGTAGAAACAAAATAACGTACACGATTGTGCAGAGTTAACACCTCGGTGACACGGTGCCTCGAGGAGACGTATGTATGTATGCGTAATTTCTAAACAGTTCGGTGAATCACCTTTCTTCCCCTACGTTGTCGCATTCTCTTTGCAATTCGACCAAACGGTAATAGACTCGATAACGCCAATCTTCGTTGCTCGGCAAAATCAAATCGTTCACATTTCCATCTGATTTATCCTCTCGTACCTGGTTACACCTTTCCATCCATCTTGCCAATGCGATACACAAAATATTCGCAGAACCGTTCCTCTTTCTTACAGTTTTCCACCGTTCTTCCAGTCTCGCATCGTCGCCGTCGCCGTCGCCGTCGCCGTCCTTACCCTTCTCTTTCTCCTTCATTCTTTCACCCTTCGAAATTAACCTTTTTCCAACGCTACAATTTTACAATACTAGAATACTAGAAACGCGTTACAATAACGAAAGAAACATAGGGAGAAGAGTAGATAGTACATATAGTACGTACTTACATGCGCGTATATTCAGAGATGTTGTCTGTTCGCTTGACGATCGTTCTTTGGATTTCGTATTGGGCCAAGAGACGAGCAGCAAACCGATTACTGTCGTAACGTCGCGTGTTTCGCCAACATCATCTTCCACCAAGTCGCGTCTAACCGTTTGCGCGGGCATAAACTGAAATCGCGCCATTTCCAACCGGCCAACGATGATAAATCTGCTTTCGTGAGTCCTTTCATTTATTCATCCTACGTATATACGTAAGTATGTAAGTATGTACATATGTACATCGTGGAGAACTGGAACGTCGCAAAGCGCAACGTGCCACAAACGGGACGATAAATGTCGAGATGGCGAGCGCGTGCTCTCCTTCTCTACTCTCCTAATATCCAACAATCGCTCGATCGCGATCAAACAAAAACTTACGATATGTATAAGGAAAGAGAGATAAATTTCCAACGAGCAAACTGCTAACATCTCTCATCTTTGTCCGTATAGTCCATCTAATTCTAAGAGGGTTTACCAAACTGACACGTTCCGTACACATTTATCCGTGTATCCGTCATATTTTTCTGACACCTTGCCTCAAAATTCTGACAACTATTCTACTCGAATCGCGACGGACAACCGTCCACATCGATCGATCCCATAGAGAAGTCACGATACGATCGATCCATCCGTCCGAAGCACGTAGGTAAATCGTTTAGACGAATTATTTCATCAACTGCCGATAATGTAGTACGTTGATAAAAGAATAGAAAAGCACAGTACCTTGTACCTAATGTATTTGTCTCTTCAACCTTCTGGACTACCGATCGTGTAAAAAATCAGAGGATTTGTTGTTCCCTCTACGAAATAAAGCGGTGAGTTTAGCAATTTCTACGTACAATCCAATCTGTCAATCGACGACAGATCGACAGAAAAAAATCCTCTTTTCTTCAATTTCCGTATAACGTTACATACACAAGTATATTGGGAAGGGTATTGTTCACGATCTTTTCACACCAATGGAACACTAATAAATGTGACGAATCGTCCTTCTACTAATAAACAATTATTTACGTTACTTTTTTATTTGGAATTTCATAGTTACGTTTAATTCCAATTCCAACCGCTACTTATGTTGTTATCTTTTTCTATGCTGAATCGATAATGTTGGTAGCGACACACGAAAATGGTAGTCCTATCTCCTGTACCGTCGTCTGTTGTAGAACATAGTACATATTTACGCATCGGATGAATCATCCATCCGCCAATGAAATATTGTCCTCTCATATTTTTTATTGCAGTATAATGAGGATTCTTTGAATTCTTCCCCTTTCGATAATATTTATTGTAAATTAGAGTACAATTGCATGTACTAAGCAGATCAAAATTCGTACATGTAATGAATTTTTCATTTCTTTAATATTACCAATGTTGCTGAAGGTCCACGCTTTATTCTTCAATTATAAAAGCTCACAAAATCATCGTAATTATTGAGTTAATAATAATTTTACCCTTGCTGACTCGATTTACGGCCCTGGAAGACGGAGATCAGCGACCTGCGGACCAATAGAAATCACTTTACATATATATCCTTTTCGCACAGTAGTCCGTTCCTTGTCTGATACCTCTATTTACATTCTGTGTTCCCAGTAACGAGACGTTAGTTCACGCAGCCAAAGTTTAACAATATTCCTTAGGACAGAACTGAAATGAGTTAGACAAGGAGATATATAAGGATAGATAAAGACAGAGAATTTCAATATAGTGACGCCAGCGCCGTCTCGTGTTTGGCAACGCAAACTAAAACTTTTTAATAGAAACGCAGAATGTCAACAGAGGTATTAGACAAGGAACGCAATAGTCTGCGAGTAGGATAGAGAGAAACGTTTCCTATTGGTCCGTGGGTATCTAAGCTCCGCCTCCTGATGGCGGTCTGGTCGACATTAAGTCGGTCAGGGAAAAATCATTAATAACTCAATAATTACGATGATTTTGTGAACTTTTAGAATTGAGGAACGTATTGTGTACAATTAGCAACTTTCTCATATAGATTTTAATGCACTGGACCCTTTGGATAATTAGTTATTAACTATTTTAATATGTGGTGACGGTAACGGTACCGCATACCTTTACGGTTTATCAATAATTTCATAACTTTCTACTAAATTCTCTTGCAACTAACTAGTTGCGTCTGAAAGGTAACTCCTTTGGCCGTATACTCGTATAAGCTTTATCAACACATCCCTTCTGGTTTCATAGTTATTTAACATTCTTCGAGGTAGTATTAAATACACCCGTCGCATTCAATCGCAACGCATTTTCGTTATTTCAATAGACACCGGTGGTTAATTATGCACTTCCAAGCATGTAGAATGTAGAATGGACTTTTATTTATATTCTCCATTAATTTTCGTAGCCGTAAGTGATGTAGTTTATTAGATATTGGCAATTGTTTGTAACATTTGTCTATACTCGAGTATGATGAATAGGGGACTCTCTCGTGCAATATTTAATAACTCTTGAACCAAACCGAATATGTTAATAAAAATTATATAAGAATGTAGCTAAGGGAATTGTCCTTAAGATTCGTACAATTAGTTGTATGAGAATTTAGTAGAAGGCAATGAAATTACTGATAAACCGTAAAGGTATGCGGTATCGTTACCGACATCGCGTAATGTAATTGCTTATAACTAATTATCGCTGGAGTGTAGTTGATTAAAATCTATATGTGAAAGTTGCCGAAGGTCCACACTTTATTCTTCAATTCTAAAAGTTCACAAAATCATCGTAATTATTTAGTTATTGATGATTTTTTTCCTGGCCGACTTGATTCAGCGCGCGGGAGAGATGGAGTGTTATGTATCCGCGGACCAATAGGAACCGTTTTGCTTGTATATCGCCAGACGCGAGATGGCGCAAGTTTCGCTTTAAAAATTTCCTCCCCTTGTCTTACTCATTACTCTACCGGTATTCGTGTCTTCATCTATCCTCTTCCGTGCCTTACTCATTTCTGTATTGCTAAATACCTGGACGAGTTATCCTTCGCAGTAAACGCGATTAAATATATTGGATTGCGTGGGTGGGTAGTAATTTCGTAGTTACGTTTAATTCCAAAAGCACTACGCTAATATTGTAAACTTATTCTATGCTAAATCGATAAGCGGTTTTCTCGGCCCCGAATCTCTGGACAAAAAGTACCATAAGATGCTATTTAAATAGGTGTATCGTCTGTACGTCGTCTGTGAAGAAACTAAAGATTATTTTATCGTCTTGTCCTCTTATCTACGTTCACGCGTAACACAAATAGACATAATAGGCAAACATTTAATAATATTTATTTTACAGTTTATTTGGACTAAATGCTACGAAATAGCCACGTATAAGTATCGGTACGGCAAAAAAAGCTTATGAAAATTTTAACGACCATTTGTTCGTACAAACAAATTAATAGAAAAATATAATAAGGCACGATAAAAAGATCAAACATGTGGTTAAATGTTTAAAGTTGTATATTTCTTAGAAGCCTCGTAAAAATATACAAAATTTATTATTTCTTATAGTTCATTTCAGTAACAACAATGTAAGATCTGTAATATTGGACAAAGTTTGATTTAACGACGAATAACAATATCCCCCCCTTTCATGTCGCCACTTATTCTTCCCTCTCTTCTTTCTACCCCGCGTGCCGCAACGTAACCCCGCCCCCCATATATGCATAAGGGTGCTGCTCGTGCGTGTACCGATTGTAAAAAGCATACTCTTTGGTTAGTACATTAGTAACGTTAATTAATTGTCGTTAATATGTCGAGTCTTATTATGTTTATCCGCTGCTTTCCAGTCATTTCCCATTTCAATTCATGCCTTTGTACTTTGTGAACAAATTATGCAACACCCGTAGAGTTGATTTTAGATCCAAGTTTACGATATCTGTGAACAAAACGGAATTATACATTTCATAGTAAATTACTTACATTCGGTACCATGTGATTAGAAAAACTGCAGGCAATACAAACCTTCTGGGCGCGCTTTCGGTTTTGGCAATCCAATATCTTGCATAATATCGAATGCAAATGAAACGTTATGCACCTTCTGATCGTGTGTTTTAGGCGTCAGGTGAAAACTCCCTAAGGGTACGAAAAATCCTTCGAGAAGTCCAAGTAGAAGCGTTAAAAACACGCCATCGTGAAACTGCGTATCTAAATCCGTCACCTCCAAATGAACTTTACTTAGATGTTTGTTGACAAAAGTGATTAACGACTAAAAAATAACAGTGTTAATTGTACAATCGTTCGATCGGCGGCTTATTATCTATAAATCATACAAACCGCACACACCTTTTTAACCACAGCTAATTTATCAGGAGGATGATCGAAAAGAGTATCAAAAGCGTCTGGTTCACAACGCATTCCCAAGTCGTCATACGTCGATGTAATTTCTTCCCTAACCGTTCTATGGATCAGTTGACCATCTTTCTTACGCACAACTACAACCTGAGCAGCTACTCGTTCTGGCAGTCTAACAGGCGCTCGAAATTGTCTCGCCAATCCCACCAATAAATGCAAAATGGCTACGATATTTTTCGAATGAACAGATTCTACGCTCCATTTATATGGAGGATAACGACCTAATACCCGATTAGCGGTTGATAAAACAACAGCCAACTTCTGTTTCTGCCCCTCCTCAGATTGGGTCACCTCAGGAACATCCAATTTCTCTCCTGTTAACTTTTCTAAAATTATATTTCATTATATTTATTAAGTTAGCTATGTATACCCAACACATTTTTAAATTCCATATAATTTCATTATTAATTGTTAGCATACCTAACAATTTCTGCAGTACCTGCCCGTCGTATAAATCCTCTGCAATATCTTTTACGATAATTCGTTGCTCTGCTAATTCATCGTTAATCCATTCGATTAAAACAAATATCAGCTCTTTCAGCTTCGAGTCCTCCAATGATCTAGGCTCTATCATAGAACGTTCCTCGTTTTCATCCAACGCATATTCCTCAGGTGGCATTTCTGGATTGGCTGCATACCCTGGCGAATCTATTGCATATTTCCCTTCTTCCTGTACTTCTTGCACTACAAACAAGCAAATTCAAAACAAAACATCAATTACCTATACAAACAAATAAGAAAGGTTTTTAAAAAGCAAATCGAAAAACGACGCTCATTTTTTGTTAAACGGTAAACGAAAGCTTAAAGCAACAAATCACTCGTACCATATAAGGAAATACATTCTGTAGGTTCTTAGAAGAGAGAAGCACAAGCAAGGTTAGCTTGAAATAACGTTACGCTAAACGTAATGCGATACCTTCTTTAATACGCTTTTTTCGACCCAACGTGCCAATCTTATCCCAAAAACTCTCTTCTTTTTCATCCTTCCTCGTGGATATAGGTGGTCGCGGAGATTTTGGACGGGGAGACGCCATCATTCCATAATGCACTGTATACAAAAAATTCAACAGACACGACGAAAAGCGTCATCTCTCAAAATACACAAACCTCTGATCTCATTTGCAGCAGTTATACAACGTCACGCATTTTACATTCTTTTTTTTTTGTCACATTTCATATTACAATGAATTTTTCAAGTATCCTTTTTAGGCATTTACTCTTTCTTTTTCATTATATGTACTAATATTAAAACTTATTGAAAATTACTAAATTACGTAGTATTGTTACTTTAACATTCCATTAAAACTTTGCGAACTTTTCGGAACGTACACTAACATTCAGATCCTTAAAATGCAAATTATATCATATAGTGTGTGTATTAGATTGAAATCATTCGAAATTTAGAGGATACATAATTGATTTTATTTAAAATAACACGTAGATTGATTTTATCAATTACAAAAAGGAAAGATGTAAAACTAAAGAACGATTATTAGCTACGAAATTGTTAAATGCTGTTTATTCAAAAAACCTATAGACAAATTTTTTACATGAATTTCTTTTACCAATTAAGTAGGAACGAAATAAAATTTCAATTATACTTCATAATACACTATAGCAGTGTTTCTCTAAGAGGGATCCGCGAGATATCGTGTCTTTTAATCAAATTTCGTAAGAATTTATTTTACAACAATTTTCGTTTCATTTAACGTCTTATTGAAATTAGGATGGCGAGTCTCCCTCGATTTTTGAAAAATCGTATAAGAATTCCGTGACAAAATAAGTTTAGAAAGCACTACACTATAGCAACAGTTCCAGCGTGCGTTGCACAATCGAAGGGAATGTATGGAATTGAACCGTTCAGAGATTTAGTTGCTTACGATATATACACTTAGTACGTGATTGTAGGTTATTAACAAGGTATTAAAGAATAATTGTCGAAATGTTATCACTAATACGACGCTATGAAGCCAATAATATTGCGGCAGTACTAAAAATTATGAGATTTTCACCGTTATCTTCCACAACAAGCACACAGTGTGTTGCTCAGACCGCTGTTACTGAGGATAAAGACGATATAGGTATTGTGGTATTATTGCTTAAACCATATATTACAATTTTTTATACAGAACGTATCATTTTCTCTCATAGAGTTTCGAGTGTTAGAATTAATGCCGAAGGAAAAGCGGATGCTTAGAAAAAAGGCTTCAAATATAACAAAAATGGGTCCACCCAAAGCTGAAGCAATGCCAATAGATCAAAATTGGCAGGCAATTTGGCCCACAGCACGAACATTTCAACCACACACTGTCCCACTTCCTTTAAAACAAGGATATAAAAATCCTAAAGGTATGCATCCTGATAAGTATGCAAATGCAGAGCTAATGAAAATTCCAAACTTTTTACATCTCACTCCACCTGCGATTAAGAAACACTGCATGGCCTTAAGAAGATTTTGCACAAAATGGCCAACAGAATTGCAAACAAACGAAGAGTGCCAAAAACACTTTCCTCTTCAAATAATTTCATCCAATTATTGTTATTCCTCACCTACAATAAGAGAACCTCTTGCCAGAATAGTGAGTCTAAGAGTGAAACTATCCTCTTTGCATTTAGATGCACATGCTAAAGACAAAATGCTTAGGTTAATAGGTGATAAATACAATCCTCATACAGATGTAATAACAATAACTGCAGACAGATGTCCAACTAAAAAACAAAATTTGGATTATGTAAAATACCTTCTAACAGCCTTATTTCATATATCTTGGGTAAGTTATTTGCTATTAGTTCTGCTAGCTTTCTAATTAGCGTATTGTACAAGTGAAATAATACAAACAAAAGCTGTTTAGGATAATATTGTAAATTTTTTCAGCGTGTAGAACCATGGGAAACTGAAAAATCAGAAGCAGATATGGAGTACTATGACTGGGATAAAAACAAAAGCAGAAAGTCTTTAACAACTATGTATAATTGGCCAAACTCGCCAATCGATTCCAGTTATGAACATATACCGCACGCAGCAGAATACAGGACTGCAGTTTCCGATCTAATAAATAAGGGGGAAGATCCATTTTCGATCAACAAGTATAAACAAGCTGTTAAAAATGTGTTAAATTTGAAATTTTACGAGAATACAGAATAAATGCTAATTAGAACATTGTAATATTTGTCAATATAGTGGTTAGTATAATTATTATAAAACATTCACGTAGAAGAGAAGAGAAGAAAAAGAAGTTTTGGTGATATAACTAATAATGTAATTAAGTAGGAATTCACATAATATCATTAACACTTCCACTATTTACTAACTCTGTATATATAAAATTTTTAAATACAATCTACAATGTATGCATATAGTGTCACTGCAATGATAAGTATAACGCACAGTCTTCGTCCATTCGTTATAGCGGACACGCTCAATTTCATGTACATTTTATTCCGGAAGAACAGGAAAAAATACTTCGTGATATCGTAACATAAATAAGTAGAGCGTGTATGAAACAACGGATGCATCTCAAAAGCTATAAATGCATTCGCAGCGCATAGAAGAAATATAAAGGGAAAACTGATCGTCTTTGTAGAATGAATGTAAGCAACCGAAAAAGATAAATTACATTAAATTAAAGGGAATGAATATTACACGATAAAGATAGCGATATTAAGTTTCTTCGCGTGTTACATTACATATTCTACGAAGAATGTTTAAAATTTTATTGAAAATTGGAGTATTTTGTACTATTTTGCGTAAAACGTTAGCAAATGCTTCTTACGCGGAAAATGATTTAGAAATTCATAAAATTTATTCAATTTTTCCCACAACTGTTTTTGCAAAATTTCATTGTGTAACACTTTAATATTTAAAAAGAGGAGAATATATTTATTTTTTATTTCTTCTTTGTACAGACCTCAGAATACAGTAAACTATCTACAGGTATTCAAGGTCGAAATTATTACAATGGGTATGGAGAAACAGCTGTCACTTCTACCTATTATCCGTGAGTATGTGCTTGAAATGAAAAATATTATTACAGTTAACTTTTTTAAATTTATTGTTAAATCAATTGTTATGATTACCGTGTTGTATAGCTGTTACTGTCTCACGTACACACAGCATATGTCTTTCAGAGCTTTCGATCCTTTGAGTGTAATGGCATCTCTAGCTTTTTTAGCATTCTTATTCCAGTCGTTAGTATCGCTGTTCGATCGTTCAAGATCGGTCACACCGACAGCAGTTACAGCACGACAATTTATGGAACTTAAAATGTTAACACTTACTACACAGATACTCCATGCTTTGGAAAAATACGTAAGTAACTCGAAAGCAGAAATTAAATTGTACTTACAAATATATTGCTTATTTGGCATACTTGCTGCAAACTGAATATCGATGTACTAATATTTATACATATTATTATTTATAGGAAAAAAACCGTAATGGAAAGTTATCAAATGCGAAGCACAAAATAAGATAATCGTACAAAAAGTGTTGTAATTATTCAGTAGGTCAAGAGTGAAATAAATATTAATAAAATTTCAAATATAATATTTCATTGTGTAAGTATTAAAAAGATGACCTCCGGGTTTAAACGCCTTGGCATGTTAATAAATAATTTCTTAACTTTACATTCCGTTTTCGAGTATTATGAAAAAATTGTACGTTGTTCAAACTGGTGTCAGAAAATCTGTTTTTGACGCCTGGCGCTGGATGGGTGACTCACCCTGGGTTTTTTCCAAGCCAGCTTCGGCCGGGCAGCGTGCAGAATAGAGCCCATCGGACGTGTCACTTGGCGATTGACGCTTGTACAACGCAACCATATTCTTGCTCGCACTTTTAAACGCTGTGATTTCGAATACAAGTTACATTATAAGACAAGCAGAAGAAAGAAAGGGAAAAGATGCTTCGAGACACGTTTAAAAGCAATGATATAAAAGTCCAACTTTTGGTTTCATTGAAACGTTTGTTCTGCTATGATAAAAAAACCAACTTTTTTTTTTTTGTATTTTCAACTGATTAAAGCAACCGACAATAAATTAGGGACGCAATAGTAAATCTAATAGTGCACACAGTATATGTCTCTCGTTACTTATTTACAAAGTGTATGTTAAAAATATGAAAACTAAGAAAAAACCGGCTTACTGTTTCCGTGCGTGTCGATGTATACTATACATTTTTAGGTAACTGCAGTGCCCTGTAAACCAATCTCGCTCGTGTGCGGGGTATCGATTATTGCACCACAGTACAAAATAATATCAAGTAAATGTCACCTCGTATAAGATTAAATTGACATTGTTATATGTTCTTGTGCCTATTTTGTATTCAGCCTTTAAAATAATTCATTAAAATATCGTTGACGTGCAACGTTGATTGTTGTGCATACCTTTATGAAATAAGTATATCAAAAGATACATTTATATTTTTATAACTTTACTTAACATAATCTGAACTATTATTCTCCTTGTTACAGAATCGTTTTTATACAAGTACGGTAACGTCGACCTGCACAAAGCAGTTTTTATACTTATATTTTAATAGAAATGTAAAATGTTTAACCAGTTCTCTGCACCTATTTTTACTGGCTCGAACATAAATAGTTACATATACGTTTCTTATATCATTATATTACTGATCGTTATTGCTGCTACCAGGGCACACGTGACGAAGGCAGCGCTGGAACGAGTCTGTAACGATGTACAATTTTTGTTCATTCCACGTGAAACATACATATTGAATATGACTACTTCTATAGAATGTGAAAATATAATCTACCGTCATTATTAACCACTGTTAACCTGACACAAATTACAATATATTTTCCTCCACTACTAATCAATACAGACGTTATATTTATATATTTTGTCAAATAATATGCTCACTTTTGCTTTCCGTTTGCTTTTTGATATGGATGTGTTGCCATCAATCCTCTCCTTTCTTTTTCTCTCACTACTTTCAGTGCTCCATCTGACATATTGATATTCAAATTGTCTTTTTTAAGTCTGTCTACTTTTAACTTATTTAATATAGCAATACTTTTAGCACTCATTGTTACGTGCGATTTTGGCACACATTGTTTATTTTCTTTACCTTTGGTACCTATTGTGCAGAGTGTAGCACCTTTATGTTTTGCTAGTTTGGCAGAAGTTTTTGTCACATTAACATTATTTCTATCTGAAAGAACACGCTTTTTCGCCTTTTCTTGTATAAAATTCGCGTTACTATGCTCTCCTTCTGCATTTTCTTTTGTCACTTTTGTATCTTCATTGCAACTCGCATTTGAATCTTCTTGCAATGTAACAGTTACATCATGAGCATCCAATATGTTGTCTGTCTCAGGACAAGATGCATTAAAAGTTGCATTTAATGCATCTTTAGTACAATTGTCTTGGTTTTGTTGATCTGTTGGATGTAACACAAATGTAGGCATTTTATTGTTAAGAGGATCCATTAGATTAGTTGTGCTAAGGCAGGTTAAACTATAAAAATGTTCCTCATGGTCGATAGTTTCCATATCTGACCATTTGATATTTTTCACTCCTTCCAATAACTTGATCAATTGTTTAAATTCTTCTTTCATTGCGTCTGTCATTGTTCCATATCCTGTCATCATGTTATAGTAATTTTGTACTGTTGTACTCATCACTTTAATCATTGAAGAATAAGACTGCATTTCACATTGTTGAAGATTACTTACTTTCCTTATATGTTCATACTCTTGCTGTAGTCTAGAATTTTTTATTTCGCAAGTTTGTAGTGCAATTATATCTTCTAACTTCTTTGACTTCAATTCCACATTCAATTTTTGTAATTCTACCTCTATCAAACACAATTCTTTCCATGCCGCTTCCATTTGTATTTTCAAGGAATCTCTTTGCCGTTCGAAATAATGCAAAGATTTATTAACTCTTGACTTACCACTCGCATTTTGCTCTTCAGGTGTTGAAGCTTCAACAGTTGCTGTTAAGTTATGCAATCTTTCATCTGCTGCTTTTTTGTATTGAATTCTACAACATAATATTTTGTCAGCACTTTCCAATGACAGAACCTTCTCATTTAGAACTTTCTTTTTTTGAAGTAATTCTAAAAGTTTATTGCTAATGGTTTGCACGTGTTTGTCCATTTCCTCATTGATCTTACTATCTGTACTGTTCTCTGGTAGTATACGCATCGATTGACCACTTTCAAATGCTAATAACTTTTGCTTCAAATAGTTTATTTCCTTCTTTTGTTCCTCGACCATTTTTATGTATGCAGTTACATGCATCTCACATGATAGAATATTTTTCTTTATGTGAGTTTTGATCTTCTTGGCTCTATCTGCATACCTTAGCGTATTGTACGTATCTTCGTAACTAAAGCTAGATGGTGCAATATTAGCTATCATAACTGTCTGACAATTTCCACCTAATGAATCTTTCAAGAGACGTGTCAATTTAGAATCCCTATATGTTATATGTTTTGCACCGTCTGCCAAATTATTAATGCAATTTCCTAGAGCCAGTAAAGATTTATTAATATTTGCACCTTCTTTAAACCTTGGTCCTTTACAACCTGTAGCAGAAGCTCTCTCAGACCCAGCTAAATCAATCATGGATAGCTTGACTTGTCGTACTTGACCATCCAATTTGTTGGTAATGTTAATATAAACTTGAAAAACAGCATGGCTTCTACTACTTTCTTCGTTTGCATCAGTAGGGTGCTGGGTACGATTTCTGTTACCCTTTGCCAGAAGTGTTAATAATTCTTCGGCGCTATGAATAGCAATTATTTTAAGACCAGCAACAATTACTCCACATCTACCATCATCTCTTAAATGTAAAGGTCCAGATCTATGTAAAAGATCTTGCACATTCTCATTGTAAATTTCTAAATATGTTACGCCTAAATTAAATTCACGGTGTTCACCCTGCTTTTCTATTTCAGAAAATAATTCTGCTACTGTCCTGTATGTAATACCAGGATCTTCATTGTTGCCAAGCATAGTATGAGTTTTTCCAGCTCCTGTTGCTCCATATGCAAATACAGAACAATTATAACCATCCAAAAGATTACATATTAATTCTTTGGTACTTCCTTCGAATACATCAGTGTTATCAGATTGCATGTTAAATATTTTGTCAAAGATGAATTGTAATTCTTTATTTTGTTTCTTAAGCAAGTCACGTCCCTTTTGAGCAACGCCGTGATAAAAGAACGGATTTTCTTCTGTTTTCGGGTCAAAAATAAGCATTTTATCGTCGACAACTTTTATAAGAGTTCTGCAATTGCCCTGAAGCTCATGTTCATTCTGCGGTCGTACTCTTACGATTACCTTGATACTCGTCTGTGAACTGGACTCAGTTTGTATCGATGAAGTTGTGCTTCCACTCGTATTCGACTTGATTCCATTACTGGAAAGCCGTTTCTTCGGGAACTTTTTAACCTTACTGGGCGAAAATGCTTTCGCCAAATCTCTCTTATTAAACACCATAGCAAAATCTATTAATTTAGACACAGACACCCATCACCAACCGTTGAAGGTAAACTAAGTTTTGAAATTCAAATTTCTCTGCGTTCAAATTGTCTTCGAAGACAGTTCTGCCAATAGAAATACACATTTCTGGTAATATTCTAGGGGATATCTTTAAACGAAACTTACCTTTGAGTTATAATATTCACACTGTTCGTACCATCGAAAATTGTGGCAAAAAATCTAACGAAAGTTTTCACTTTCGTTTTCTAATACATTATAACCGGAATCAGGAATTTCTTGCATTTAAGGTTATTCTTTCAATTACAAATTACCCCAAATATAGTACTTTCCTTTTCTACATCTTTTCTTTTCTTTGTCACTGGACACACACATTCAACCTTCCCCTTTACCCGTAAATTCATATCATTAGAATATTGTTTTTCGAGTTTAAAATTCTTGCACGTAATGGAATAATTACAGACACAATAAAACAAGTAGCATCTTTTAGTTCTTTTTACTAGCATTATGTCCATTTATTTCAAATATGGGACATAAATAAATCTAAACGAAAACTTTTGTATTGTTTAATGAAAATCATGCAATTATAAGAAAACAGCATACAAGAAAAATGAATAATTTTTATTTTATAAATATCCTATTCATCATTCGTATATAATGTTTAATTTATCATGGTATTTCATTACCGGTCAAATTTTAAATTGTTTCAAACAAAACTGCATTCTTTTTTTCGCAGATTATTTCGATCATTTATGTTATTTTTCACTGTTTCTTCTTTTTTTCTCTTCCATTGCATAATTCCTGTTAACCGAAGAGTTGAATACTTATTCATTATTGTATTTTTGTTTTTCAATATTAGCATATACCATACTATGAAATAAAATCGGACTCAGTTATCATTTGAATCATTATTTTTATTTTGTTAGACGTAAAGTACGTTAAAGGCGAAATAGTTTATATTAATTATATTTCAATTTTATGACAAAATTGCAACGCAGTTAAAGTTGAAAACCAAAAAAAAAAAAAAAAAAAAAACAATTCCTTTTTATATTTTTACGGAGTTTGCAATTCAGAAGGTAATAAATAAGGATTATATTTCACTTGAATGCATAGAGATTAAGAGGTGTTAATTTTACTTCATCATTGTCAAGTCGACGTGAAGTACTTGCTACTAAAGTTGGCATAATAAGGTATATGTATATTTTTAATAAATGCAGCAATAATACTGGTGAAATAGTGTATAAAGATACTGTATAGTATATATAACTTTACGAAAACAATTATCCTTGAAAAGACATTGAAAAGATGAATATTTAACATAACCTGCAAAATAGACAAAATGTGCTGTAGGAGAAAAGGCACGAAAATGTGCTAGCACAAATATACTACAGTATTGCAAAAGTAGAATGGTCTTACAAAACGTTAGCAGTAATTTAATTAAAACTGTCAGCAATGTATGCATTAGACAGAATGAATGGAGTAGCAACAAATGTGTCCAAAGATTGTACATGGCTTTGCCACGGCTTACACCACAAGAGGTAACTAAACCTTAGCAAATTAATTTGTAAAGTTGATTCAAATGTATTGATTACTGCATTGTAGGTTACTGCAATTCTACAAGCCAACGAATATACCAAAGAATTCAATGGAGAAAGTTCTATAAAATACTATGATTCAAATCAACTGGCATCTAATAATCCTATAGAAGATACACGATCAGAGGCCCAATGCTTACTTACAAAAGGTATAAAAGCTATACAAAATAGTGACACAATTAACTGTTTGTAACATAACATAAGAATTTTCATTTTTATACAACAAGGCCATATGTTTATTTTAGGAATATTGCTAGGTGTGTTCGACGGTCATGGAGGTGTCACTTGTGCACAAATTATTTCTAAAAGACTTTTTCACTATATATCGGCATGCTTATTACCTACAAAGTTATTGAAACAATATCTCAGCACAGTGAACTCCAATAATAAATTAGAACTTCTTCAAATGTTCAACGATAAAGTGGACTTTGTTTCTGATATTAGAGATCTTCATCAAGCAAGTTTCTTAACTTTTGTAAAGGATTTAATAGAATCGGAATGTACAAAAGAATTTCAAATGGAAACAGCGTTAGAAAACGCATTTCTCCGATTAGATAATGATTTGTCGAACGAAGCACTTTTAAATTTAGGTAAAAATAGCACTGCCAGGACAGTGGCTGTTGCAATGTCTGGTGCTGTAGCAGCTGTTGCACATATAGACGGTCCACATCTTCACGTCGCAGGAGTAGGCGATTGCCAAGCAGTACTCGGTGTACTTTCGGGTATGAATTTTATTCCATTTTGTATTTTATTGCAGAAAATGACGGTTGGTCTGCGAAGTTGATGACCATGGGACATAACACTGACAATCGTTTAGAAGTTGAGAGAATTCTATCGGAGCATCCAGCGAATGAAAAGTCAACAGTAATTAAAATGGAACGACTACTTGGGCAATTGGCGCCTCTTCGTTCGCTAGGTGATTTTCGTTACAAATGGAGCAAAAATACTTTAAAGGAAGTAGTGGTGCCGTATTTCGGTGAAGCTGCAATTCCACCGAATTATCGTACACCACCGTATTTAACAGCAAAACCAGAAGTTAAATATCATAGACTAACACCTAGAGATAAATTCCTTATAATAGCTAGCGACGGTTTGTGGGATTTAATGTCACCGTTACAGGCAGTACGTTTAGTAGGTGAGCATATGAGTGGAAAAGTAACGTTGAATCCATTAAGGCTACCTCGTAAAAATATGAAATTGTCGGAAATAAACAAAATGTTGTTGCAACGTAAAGAGGGCTTGAAAAAGAAGCCTCTCGATTGTAATGCGGCAACACATTTATTGAGAAATGCACTCGGCGGTACCGAATATGGTATAGACCATGCCAAATTATCACAATTATTAACGTTACCAAAAGAAGTAGTACGAATATTTCGTGATGATATTACGATAACTGTTGTTTATATGGACTCCGAATTTTTAAGACACTGCCCTCCGTGAATTCATACAAGTTTCTTGTTACATTTATAAAACCATCAACTGATATCGTTTCTAAACACTATTGAGGAAATTGAAGTTTCGTCTTGTACAGCTTGTTATTTATTTAGTTAACAATAAAAACAATTTACATGGAAACAGTATTCTGCTTATTTGAAATACATACACGTATATCACATACTACTTATAACCGCGTTTATTTAATTTAGCGAATCATTTAAATCGATTACTTGTAATTTTCACTTATCGGGGAAAATGAATGCAGATATCGTACACAATGTGTCGTTAATTACTAAGATCAAAATTATAAAACATACAAACAAATTGGTAATCTATAAACGTAAATATTGTTCAAAAACACTTATTAAACTTACATATTGTACAATTAATTTGTTAGGTACAAGTATAGCCGTAATTATAAGTTAAAAACGCGGCGAATTCACTATACATTACACATTACGGACCGCACATCGACTTTTCCTCGCACTTCTGAATAAAAAACAGTCTATTGCTTTTTTTCGCCGACTAAAATCTAACAAATTTTTATCTCAAAATATATTTATATTGTTCATTCTGTGATTTTTATATTAGCTCTGATAAAACGGTGTTTATAAATAAGCATCAAGCTTAAAATGTCGTCACTGTTACTGCATACTGATTGTTGAAGGGAAACAAAACAAAGAAGAAAAAAGAAAAAGAATGTAAATAGAAACTTGAATTTAGATGTTTTTGTTTAAACTGTTTAAACACTGTGTATAGCAATGTCGGTAATTAAAGAAGATATAAGGCAAGTGCATGTATAATCAAAGTATACTTTTGGAAGTGTATAGTGACTTCCTTAAAAAACTGTGAGTATCAACCTTCTTGACCAAAATCTTCTTTAAATTTCTCTAACTTGGTCATATCTTCTTCATTCACTGTGGGACGGGTAGTCGCTAATGATTTCAACATATCTTTCTAAACATGAAAGATAAATTGCAAGATATTTATGAATTACCGTGAACTAAAGTAGAATTCTCATAACTGTATAAAAGAAATGGAAAAATGTTATATTTACCATAGTTAGGGGTGGTTCGTACAATTTGTCACCTTCAACTTCCATCCAGTTCATTTCAAAAGCAGCAGGATCTCCCGGTGAGCATGGTGTCAATAAATCATCCACGATAATAGAAGGATCTTTCGGTGACGGTCCCCTTACACGTTTAAAATGCGTTGCAGTTTGAACTTGTCTAACTGGTTGCATAAGCGCATCTCGCACAATAATACTTATATCAGCTCCTGAATATCCATCGGTAGCAGCTGCTAATTTCTTAAAGTTTTCCTCTGTTAGGCAATGAGAAGTACTTCCTAAGTGAAGTTTGAACATTATAACACGAGCTTGTTCATCGGGTAAGGGAATGTAAATCCTTTTTTCAAATCTTCTTCTAATGGCGGCATCCAGTACCCATGGTATATTAGTAGCTCCCAGTACCAGTATACCATCATTGTCTGATCCGACACCTGATGCATCAATTTGCTATATACACGCATATAAATGCGCACGCACGCAAATACACATACACAGGAAAAATATGTTATACGATTCAACGTGTTATCAAACATCTTTTATTACCTTGCATTTGAACCAAGAATTCCGTTTTTATCCTTCTCGCAGATTCTGATTCGTTGTCAGAACGTGACGAGCAAAGTGAATCTATCTCATCGATAAATATGATACTGGGCTTGTGTTGGCGGGCTAATTCAAATAAATTTTTTACAAGTTTCTCAGATTCTCCAAGCCATTTGCTTACTAAGTCAGAGGATGATACAGAAAAGAATGTTGAATTATTGGCTTCTGTTGCTACAGCTTTTGCTAGGTAAGATTTACCAGTACCTGGTGGCTGGAAATGTCTTGAAATTATTTGAAAAATACTTATGTAAAGTTACTAAGGTTTTCTTTTAAAAAGTTACCCCAAATAATAAGATACCCTTCCATGGGATCCGTTTTCCGGTAAAGAGGTGAGGAAAACGTATTGGTAAGATAACAGCTTCCTTTAAAGCTTCCTTGGCTCCATCAAGTCCAGCAACATCACTCCACTTGACATCTGGTTTTTCAATAATTATCGCACCCTCCAATTTACTTTGAAGTTTCTTTTTCTCTGGATCACTATCTGTATCACTGTCTCCACTATCACTCTTCTTATCTTCTGTTTTAGAATTATCTATGCCTGCTTTCACAGGTTTTTTTACACTTTTCTTTAAATATGCTTTTAATTTTTCAGCTCTTTCCAAGTATTGTGTACATTTTGCTCTTATGCTTTCCTTTGCCCTATCTCCTTGTGCTTCATCTAAAAGAGCAATTATGGTGAAGCAACTTCATATTGATTTGTGCAACATGATTACTATAAATGAAATATATTATGGCAGAAACCTAACAATGTTCATACATTTAATAGAATGCAAGAAATATTCAACAGCATGTTCGTACAATCTAAGTGCTTCCTCATAATTTTTGTTACGATCCTCTTCAGTGGCTTTGGTAACCAGGTCTATGGCTTTCTATGAAATACCAATTACATTTGCAATTATAAACGGTAGTTTGGTCGTGAAATAAAAATAGTGAAAATAACATGTTTGAATGGCTCACCTGCAATATTGTACCTAAAGCCATTGTATTACTTTAAATTATACCTAACCTTAAGTTTTGCTCTAAAATTTTTAAATATTTACACGGTAGTTCACCGTCACGATGGGACACAACGTCTCGGGAAAGTAAAAAGAAACGGCGATCGAGACGGTGATCAACCGCATCGACAAGATGTTCTGTTTTGCTTGATTTTAATCAATTTTAAAATTCAAACACCTCTAACGTTTGATAACCTTCAAAATTCAGTTGTCCAACGTCACCGTTTGACATATCACATACATATGTGTCTCACTAACACGTTTTCTAAAGAAACTTAACGATACCGTACGCACAATGTCCCATTCCTAATGTGTATCATTAAATAATGTCCCGTTCACAGAACATTGTATTCAAACCAATTGCAAAAATATTAGTACATAAAACACACGATGTGTGAAGAAGAAAAGAATAAAAGATTAACATCATAAAAATATGATGTTAATTCTATTCGAAGTAATATGTAAAACATGTAAACGACGAACGTCAGCTATTATAAATTTTTTTCAAACGAACTTTGATAATGACATGTATATGAAAATTTTACACATTTCTCAGTAAACGAAAGATAAAGAGATGTTAATTCAATATGAATAAATGTTTAAATTCTACTTTATCAAATTATAAACATTATTAATTAAAAGTTGTTTATAAAGTATTGCGTTTTTCTTGATTATCGCAGATTATGAAAATGAAGTAAGAAATAGTGAAATTGATTATCAATCTTACTGTCATCTGTGTATTATTGTAAAGCATAGCATAATTGATACGTATGAATTTAATCGCAGGGATAATAATGAGAAGGCAAACAATGGATACGCGGCTTGTGAACGTAAACGCATGTGCAACAGCTACCTGTCTACGAAGCAGCGAGTACGAAGAGATAAAAACCTCGGAGCTACCGAGAGCTACCGATGGATCTTTTTCTGTGTTTATACCTGTTTCTTATTTTTGTTTCAACATTCTCGTTGGCCTAAATTTTTCATCCGAAAGTTAGTTTTATCGTATTCTAACCTAACAAAATACCGACATACGAAAAATGCGTACTGTGACCATATGATAAGAACATTAATCGAAACTAAGAAACTTGGATCACCGTCGTATAGTAGTTTTACAATAAGGAAGCTACTGAGGAAAAACATTTACTCTAAGTATGAATTGTTTATTCATCTCTAACTTTCTACATTATTCGTTTACTCCTGGTGATAATCTCATGAAAATTAGGGGTGTGGCTAACCGGTCCTTCCTTTTATTATTCTAGGCTATGTTCCGAATCTAACTTGGTTTTAGGATCCGTCTAAGGTTAGGATTTTTGCATATTTTGGAAGATTACTTTTCTTTTCTTCAATGCAGTTAATATTAGAACATTTCCAGCGGTTTTTAAAAATTCTTATTTAACTTTTAAAACGTTTTACGAAAGATTGAAACATTAATCTGACTTTTCTTGTGTGACTTCTTTGATTTATAATTCCTTAATAATATTTTCATACATCTGTAATTTTACATTTGTTCGTACTAGATAGTTTATAAAGTTACAAAATATACGCAAAATGATAATCTGTCATTATGAAAGTTAATAAACTTTTAGGTACCTTCAATGTAACAAATCACAGTCATTTAAACGGAAGTACTTTACATAATTTCTTATCCGTAGAAAATCTTAGAAACGTACTTCAGAGTGTTAGGTCGGGTTTTGTAATGAAAATGCAAAAGCATTAAATTTTAAACCTTACACATAACTTGTTTTCATGAATTTTTATATTATGTATAATATATTTTGTGCTCTACGTGTTCAGTATAATAAACCATTCTTTCTATTAAGGAAACGATTAGAAAACAATTATCTTTCTGTATATCCAGGTAATACTATAAATCAGATATAAGCCAGTGATGTCTGTCCCTTCTTCGTCGTCTAATAAAATAACTGATAATAAACCAGGTGGTACAAGTCCAAGTCCTATAGAGGGCATTGAAGGTGTTCCAGGACCTAGTTCTTTAGAACCTATGCATTCTCTGTTAACACAAGATGAAGAATCAGAAGATTATGGAGAAGATGGGGAGGAAGAAGAGGAAGATGATAGTAGCGAAGAAGAAAGTGAAGTTAGTGCTACTTTTGCATCAAATGTGCTATAATAAAAAGAAATTAGTGCATTAATACAGCTAGACTAATTTCATTTTAGATCAGTGATACTGGAATATTTTGTGATGCGGAATGTGAACCTGAGCTTAAAAGCAATAACTGTTCATTGTCTGCATCACAACCTCAGTCTCTTACACAACGGGTACATAGTCCTGTTTTACATACTTGTGTACCCTTGGATGTTGTTCAGCCACAAAGAAAGCGTAAAAGTGAAACTGAATCGAGTTTACCTTGTAAAAAACTTAACCCAGAAGACAAATCACATTCGATGTAAGTATAATTTGAAGAAGATTATTAAAAAGGAATTGAGATTTCTAAGAGGAAGCTCTGAGACATTTTATAGCACATGAGTGTTTTATTTGCAGGATTGTTAAGAAGTTGGATGATAAAAGTAAACATGTGAGATGTGTTATTCCAACAAAAGATAATCCTCCACCTGAAATGAGTAATTGGCTTCTACAATTTCAGGTATGAAAAAATGAAGTTCTTTGATTAAGTAAATTCTTTCGTTATTAAAGTTAAATAAAAACTAAAAATATTGCTTCTATCTGTAGAGATGGTCGAACGCAGAGAGAATGCTAGCGATAGATGAGTTAATCGAACGATGCGAACCAACGCAAGTTCGACACATGATGCAGGTGATTGAACCTCAATTTCAGAGAGACTTCATATCGTTGTTGCCGAAAGAGTTGGCCTTGTCCGTATTAGCTTTTCTAGAACCTAGGGATCTTTTACGCGCCGCGCAAACCTGTCGTAATTGGCGATTTCTCGCTGACGACAATTTATTGTGGAAAGAGAAATGTAGAGCAGCTGGTATAGAAGATTTGAAAGACTTACCTCCAACGAAACGTAAGAATTGTAGGAATTCTGGTAACTCTTCGTCCCCCTGGAAACAAGCATATATGAGACAACATAATATAAAAATGAATTGGAGGACGAAACCGATCCGTACGCCAAAAATCCTAAAAGGACACGATGATCATGTGATTACTTGCCTTCAGTTCTCTGGTAATCGGATTGTAAGCGGTTCTGATGACAATACCCTTAAAGTATGGTCTGCCGTTACAGGCAAGGTAAGTAGAAGAAATTGTTGTAATTATGAACATGAGATATTACATCATGAAATTGTGCAATGTTCCTTTGCAATTTTCTTTTTTGTCGTTGTTCACGTTCTATGGCTTTACGTTTTTACATTTCTCTCACAGTGTTTAAGAACATTGGTTGGACATACTGGTGGTGTGTGGTCCTCGCAAATGTACTGGTCAGTGCATTCATACATTATACGGGCATACATCAACGGTGAGGTGTATGCATCTGCACGGTAATAAAGTAGTCAGTGGTAGCAGAGACGCTACTTTAAGGGTGTGGCAAGTGGATACTGGCGAATGTTTACACGTGCTTGTGGGCCATTTGGCAGCTGTTAGATGTGTGCAATACGATGGAAAATTAGTGGTCAGTGGCGCTTACGACTATATGGTTAAGGTTTGGAATCCGGAACGCGAGGAGTGCCTTCATACTTTACAAGGACATACAAATCGTGTTTATTCCCTCCAAGTAAGCGTTCATTGAACTTTAAACATGAAAATAATACGCAACGTGTGTTACACATGTACATATCGTTTTTTAATACCAACACTATTATGTAACGACTGTTACAAAACATTAATATATTTCTTCTTTCTTCTGCATCAGTTCGATGGTGTACATGTTGTTAGCGGTTCTCTGGATACAAGCATAAGAGTGTGGGAAGTTGAAACTGGTGCATGTAGACATACATTAATGGGACATCAGTCGCTCACTTCGGGAATGGAACTACGTAATAATATCTTGGTGTCTGGAAACGCAGATTCAACTGTTAAAGTATGGGATATTGTTAGTGGTCACTGTCTTCAAACTCTGTCTGGTCCAAATAAACATCAGTCTGCTGTCACCTGCCTTCAATTCAACAGTCATTTTGTAATTACTTCATCCGATGATGGTACAGTTAAGCTTTGGGATGTTAAAACTGGTGCGTTTCTTCTTGCTGCATTTTTCCTTTCTTTTTTTCTTTTCTTTTTAATTGTTTCTTTGATGGAACTTTTTTGTGTATTTAGGTGATTTTATAAGAAACTTGGTTGCTCTCGAAAGCGGCGGAAGTGGTGGTGTTGTGTGGAGAATACGTGCAAGTGATACAAAACTGGTGTGTGCAGTGGGTAGTCGTAACGGCACGGAGGAGACCAAACTTCTTGTTCTCGACTTTGATGTAGAGGTAAAATAGTGCACTTTTCTGTGGACGAAACTGTCCTCTTCTATGACTTCTGTACATACTCTGATTAGGTAGCGTAACCAATCTCTACTGTACAATGATTCATGTATTACGTGGTGTGATTGTGATAAGAATAAATGTCGAAAATCTGAAGGGAGATCATAAAAAGTCAAAAGACATGGTGGCCCGGTAGTTGTTATAAATGATCTCCGAAGTGGTAGAATGTTTAAATCGGTGGCATTAATTATATTAATTATGGAGTGTATTAATCGTGTTGTACAAATATGAGATTTCAAAGACTCAACAAATTGCGGAGAACGAGGAGCTTATCAGTGTACTACTGTATTACTGCTGTTATAAAATTTAAAAAGAAATCGCTGATAATTTAAATGGAGGATAGCCCACCATGAGCATTACTATTACATAACGATTTATATGGGCGTTTAGGAAAGTATTTTTAAATTACAGAAAAAGAAAGATTTCGTACCATATTTGTCAAGCTTATAGATGAAAATATTGCTTAAAGAATCTCACATTTTGAAAAGAAAAAAGAAAAAAAAAAGGAAAAAAAATTAATAAAATATCCAAGTAAAGGAAACGG
>NW_017100433.1:158098-183732 GCF_001263275.1 Habropoda laboriosa | reverse complement strand
AGGAAACGGATGAATGAATGAATGAATGAATGAACGAATGGGTGCGTGCGTGCGTGCGTGCGTGCGGGCGGGCGAGTGCGCGTGAGAGAGACAGAGAGAGAGAGAGAGAGAGAGAGAGAGAGAATAAAAATTCGAATGAATAGTAAATTTAGATTTAAAAATGAAACAAAAAAGTGACCAGTTTGGTAAAAATATTCATTGTAAAATAAGTTCTTTGCTGTACTTCGTATGGCTTATTTAAATTTTTCATTAATGTTGATTAAATTAATTATTATGGGAATTGTGCATAATTTATTGGATAATATAATCAATATTTAATAATTTTTTAATGAAATGAACGCTGCTTTCTATTCATTTTTTTTTTACATTCGTATCACTTTTATTGTCATCTAAACTGTTCATGCATAGATGTTCATACAGAATCACACGATTGCAACTCACAACTAATCTTTTGGGTTAAAAATATATATTGGAGAACCATAGCGATTTCTAGTAGTTTATCGATTCTAATATTATATTACATTGCATTGGAACTTGGACCACTTTCTTTTGTTGCTCGTTAATCAGAATATAAACGAACGTGTTACGCGAAGGAAACAACGAAATTCGTGCTATGAAAACATAAAAAAGAATTCAATTAATTGTATTTCTTGTAACTGCTAATTTATAACGCACGCAATTATGCGTTTATTATAATCATTTAGTCATCTAGTAATCTCTCCTCTCTCTTTCTCCCCCTCCCCCGCATACGCGCGTGCAAAAGATTTAATATGTTCATGCATTTAATGTGTACATACAATAAAAAAAATTGAAGATTACAAAACATAAAAGAGGGATTTTCAAAGGTACGAAATAATACTCTATATTTTGCATTTTGTTCTGTTATTTGACATATTAAAAAAGGAAACTACTACATAAAGTGTTTGTGTAAAATCATGTTATATAAAAGTACTTGCAATTTGTCTATATTGTGTTACAATATAGGTTCTTTTATTATTTCCACAATTGTCACAAAAACATAATTGTGAATAATGATTATATAAATGTAATTGTACATAAACATTTACATCTCCATATTTTTCAATTAACAAATACTCGTCGAAATATTTCCCATGCGTAACACGTTCAAAAATCATTCGTTATTTATTATTTGCCAATTGATTGGACAACTAGGGTTAATCGAATATTCGTGATAGTAATTTAATTGGCTTGTCGATATTTAAATAAAATGTATTGATTTTGACATTAGTAACAAGTCTGGTTTTGCCATGGTGCAATAATAAGAGTTGCAAATTTATCCATGTGCAATATGCACGAATCAACTGAACAACATAAAATCAGTTATCATACAAGAATAAATATAAATAAGTTACAACTTTGTCCAAAGGTATTATAGATTTTTATAGCAAATTAATTTTTTTCTATAAACTGTGTCTACAGAAATTACATGTGCTATACAAACACTTAATTCTGATCGACAATAAATCTAGCAATTTCTATTGCCAATATAAAACACGATTCGTGTAAATGCAATTTTTATTATTGAACCTAGGATATTCTAAGGATCGTGTTTTTATTTGTATATTGCTCAATAGTTTATATTTGTAATGATGTGTTATCTGTTGTATCATTTTTTATAAGAAATAGAAAATGTTGCTGCATTTTAAGTCTTGTGTTTTTTATCTTGCATCTTAAACATATCTTGCGACCTTATGGGAAAATTGTTATGTTTCCACAATAATAAGAAGAGTACATTCCAAACAAGGAACATGTATCGATTGATTTTTTTTCTGAATGTATTCCCTTGGGATAGAATAGAACCCTCCACATCTGCATTGATAGTTCAATATATTTTTATCGTTATCCATCACTTTCAGCTCATTAGCAGATATTTTGGCATATATCAGAATGCTCTCAGAATCTAACACTTCTTGCTCCTGAATACCATCGTATTCTGCTCTCAATGTAGGATCACGTAGAATATGCCAGGCTTCTAAGACATACTGAAACTTTGTATTATCAAATTCTGATGTATTTTTATCTGGATGAAATTTTAAAACTAATGTACGATATGCACGTTTTATATCTTCATATGTTGATTCCTTGGTACAACCAAGAATATCATAATAATTCATAAAACTCATAATTTTAATTTCAATTTCAATATGAGTTTAATGCAGTTACAAACTGATATAAACGTGCTGCAGTGTTACATATACATCATAGTAACTGTACAAAACGATCAAAGTAAAGTTTGACTAGGTTACATAACCTAACTTAACCTTATTTGCACATTCTCGTATAAACAGAGCGTTATTCAATTAAGAAGGTAAGAATAACATGATATGCACAGAAATTACAAACAATGATTAACTTTCAAATGTTTGCGATCATAATAAATAGTAAAATATTTCCTCGGACAAAGTATTCTATTAATATTAAAATGCCTTCTTCTACAAACTAAAATGCACTATATGTATAGTGATCGCAAAGAAACAAAAACGCACTATAAATATATAACTACAGTAATCAACTGAATCTGATAAATTGATCATCCTTTTTTCTATCAGATTTATAATTAAAGTTACATTGAGTATATAATGTGGACGTAATTGTAAATATTATTTCATCGTACGAAAATTAAGCGATCATGGTGTAAAACGTATCGTTAAAATAATAATATTTTTACATATTCATTTGATATCAATAAATCACTTTGTAATTTCTTAAAAAAACATTTTAGATCCTATATAAACGTACGTAAATATCGCTCATACGCATCTTATCAATTAAAATCACTGTACAAAACCACATTGTTACTTCTTCCTAATAAAAAGTCACTATCAGCAAAACAGTTAGAGATTAAACAATTTGTCTTTAAATAAATTGAAGATTGATAGGTCGGAAATAAAATGGAAAAAAGGAATTACTCATAATTTGTGTACTACAAATTAAAACATATGAATATATATACTACTCTACACAAGAAGTAAAATAATTTAGTAAAGAATCAACTACATTTTAGCTTATTTGGATGGATCGTAGAAAATACACAAAAAAATATTATGTAAAGCTTTGGTTTGTTAATAATAAAATATTTCTACAACATTTCGTCACTTCGTTAAATTAAAACTTCACTTGGGATAAAAGATTTATTTCAGCTTTACTGTTAATTAATGATAAATTAATTTTCATTTATTTCTTTGTAATAAGTTTAATTAATTCTTATTAAGCAATATTTTTCTTTTTAAGCTTTTAAACAAAAATACACCACCTTTTTTTAAAGTCTTTGAAATTGATCAATTTTATTTACAAGTGTTCTGCTCGATTACGGCATTACGAAGTAAAGATTTGCTACAAGAATTATAAGTATCACAATAAAAATCTATGTAACATGAGACACACCATGACATGATGATATTATAAAATCGTTGAACAGATTTCCTGTTAACTTTTCTTTCAAATTTAATGATTACACACCAATCAATGACTACGATAAACGTTAAAACCTGAAAATTGCCAACGCCTTTCCATGTTTGCTCCGATACCGAATAAATCCTGTTTAAAGACTTGAGGAAACCGTTGCATCAGAGCTTCTACTTCATTTGGCTTTATACCTGGTTCCATTTTTTGTAAATAGGACCACAAATAATCTACGCTTGCACCGAACGGATGAATATGTAAAAATGTCGCTATTAGTCCTAGAATTATAGAAAGATAAATCTATTAAATTTGAAGTAATATTTCAAGTAGTTGAAAATTCACTGAAATTGACCCTTCAAATTTACCTATCAGCTTGGCATCCTTTTGAGTAATCTGGACGAGACTAGAAGTTAAAACTAATTGTTTTGGAGTTCGAGGTTCTTCGTTGATATCATCATCCTTATCTAACGTTATTATTTCGCTTTCCCGCGGTTCCTCCTTCTTCGTGGCATTTAGCTTTACAGTCAAATCCTTAATTTTCTGGTCATCTTGGGCTTGCTGTTTCCTCGACTGCATCAACTGTTCTTGCATGCCTTTCAAAGTTTGTTGCAACATCTTCATTTGCTTATCCTTCGCATCAATTTCACTTTTTGTCTCCGATTTTAATAAATCTACCTACAAGAAATGTAAATTCCTCATTTTTATAACAATTCTTTGACATTACGTTGAACACCTAGTTTTTGATCAGCGGTGAAGATTATCGGATACCTCGTTCTTATACGCCTCCAACTGACACCGAAGGCTATCGTTCTCTTCCTTCAACGCTTGCAATCTTTCCAAATCTTCGTGTGCATCCGATTGATTGCGCAGTTTTTTGCGTTGTGGTTCCTCCTCCGAATCGGAAACTTCCATCTCTCCTTCACCTTCCATTAAAGATTCTTCAAGTTGTACCGCTTTAATTTCCTATAGCAATGAAAAAGCATCATTCAGTTCTTTCTCATTCGAGTTTATCAATGAAGGCAACATCAAAAAACATGCTATATATTTTTTTTTTGGATATATATATTATATATAAATACACATTTGTCTCTCTTTTTTTTAATACTGATATGGCCAAGAAGTTTATAGAATTTTTGCAACATTTGACCTAATCTCTTGAGATGTGACGTATTAAAACCAAAAATGCATTTTTATAATGCAAAGGTCAAAGTTAAAAATATTATGCGTGTAAGATGGTCTTTAAAACGGATAACAATAATGAATTTTTCACAGAGAAAATTAAGTTTCCCAGAAATCATGTGCTTACCTGAAGATCTAATGGAATAGAGAAGCATTTAAATAGATAGATAGATAGATAGATAGATAGATAGATAGATAGATAGATAGATAGATAGATAGATAGATAGATAGATAGATAGATAGATGGATAGATAGATAGATAGATGGATAGATAGATGGATAGATAGATAGATGGATAGATAGATAGATAGATAGATAGATAGATAGATAGATAGATAGATAGATAGATAGATAGATAGATAGATAGATAGATAGATAGATAGATAGATAGATAGATAGATAGATAGGTATACAGGTAGACAGGTAAATAGGTAGATAGGTAGGTAGGTAGGTAATAGGTAGACAGATAGATAGATAGATAGATAGATAGATAGATAGATAGATAGATAGATAGATAGATAGGTAGATAGGTAGACAGGTAAATAGATAGATAGGTAGGTAGGTAGGTAGGTAAGTAGGTAGGTAGGTAGGTAGGTAGATAAATAGGTAGATAAATAGGTAGATAGGTAATAGGTAGACAGGTAGATAGATAGATAGATAAATAGATAGATAGACAGATAAATAAGTAAATAACTAAATAAATAATATAATAAGGCATGTTATAACGTTGTAGCGCCTTTGTCTATACATGTATGTGTCTCGATCAAACATACCTATCCTTAAAATACAAAAATGAATAAGTTTATGCCAAGTGTTTTTACGCTCCCGTTCTCATATTCTCGTTCTTGGAGTAAGGTAAGAAGAAATCCGCTTAATAAAAGTGAAAATCATATTTTAGCTTAGAAATTGATGTTGTTTCGGTTGTTACCTGTTTATAAGATCCAGTGAATGGTACCCGTTTATTTCGAATGAACGAAACCATTTATCTCTTTACCTTTCACGTTCCAATATTTCCAAAAAGTTTAAATGTACCGGGTACAGATCTCGTACGGAGAGAGCACACGCCTGACGAGGACGTAGGTATCGAAGTCGTTCGTGTCCTTTGATCTCTACTTACCTTCCTTTTGAAAATAACTCTTTGCAAAACGCGTGTGCGTGGGGCATATGGATGAACAACGTGCAATCGCATAAAGAAGCGGTTTGTGACTCGTTAGATTTTATCGATGAATTACCGTTGTCTAATTATCAAAAAAAAAGTGTAACGTACTGGACACGGGCTACTGACATGGGAATGCAAATACATACCGAGGATTGTTTCTTCCACATTTCGATGTTCTTCCGTTGAGCCTTTGTGAAGTGATCCCAGACCTTCTTGTGGCTGGCCGCAGTAAAGACGCGTTCAATCTGACTGACTGTTGATGACATGGTCGCATGTTGCATACAAAAACACAACAAATCTTCTGTTGTATACCCTGCTTTAAACTCTACATTCGTTTTGATCTAACACGTTACTCTCGTTATAATCATCTATATACACATATATACTTTTTAACACATTCTTTCCAATATTCTTCCCACAGTATCACAGATGTTGTGTATATATCCGACAACGTTTCTATATCATTCAGATTCGAACGTTTCCTTCACACGTACATACATCATATTATATATTTCAAAGTTATCCTGATATACCTAATCTCTCCCCTCCCCCCCCCCCTTTCTCTCTCTCACTCTCTCTCTCTCTATCTCTCCCCCTTTCTCTCTCTTTATGTGACTGTATAGAAATATTTCCTGTGTTCAGCTAAGCAATCGTGTCATAAAATTACTTATCCGAGTATAATATTATCAAAAACTGCTTTCACCATCGATCGAGGATCCTTTTCGAGGTTCTTGCAATTCGGCTGCCAATCAGTCTTTTCAACGTACGATCACGATTAGTGCTTATTTTCCTTGGAAAATGTGCACTATTCTCCTAACAACTTACAACATGTAGAGGCTTCCGACGTTAAGACAATGATCTTACGCTACGATTCCACCGATTTGACATTTACACGACTAAACACGATACACTATTACACTACACGTGGCTATGTTTGTAGAAATAAAATGATCGCACGAGTTAAATCAATGAACCAAATGCAAAATGGTTAACAAGAATCATAGCGTAATGTCATCTTCGCAACAAATATTTAGCCCATCACCCTTAATCCTTAGCATTGCAAGCATGCAATTCTTAGGTACACTATATTTCTATAAAATGAAGTTTTGTAGTATTTGTGCTCTTTCGTTCAATGATTAGAGCCTAGAGTCAGAAGACAGGATTTCTTCACCCACCTTATTTTCTCCTACTGTCTTTGATCCTTCTACTGACTTGTCTCGATCGTGCATCGACCACAATACACTCGTTATATAATAAATTTCTTACAATACACCTGATGTTGAAACTCAACGAGGATGAAATTTTTTTAACGACCAAAATTCGATACAAAACGATCGACGATGTTAAAGTTTCGATGTTAATAAAGTTTCACTTGATTTCGTGTGTTTATCTTTCTCTGATAAATATTAGAACCTTTAATATATCAAAAGTGACGTACCTTTGCAATTGCTGTATAAAGATAAATCCCGTATTTATTAGATTTTATGTTGTAGCTTAGTAACTAAGCCATTATGCAGTAGCTAAGAATTTGTCAGATGTACAACAAAAGAGAGTACGCACACTTTTGTTATTACTAAACAAGACGCGTGAAATTCTGACGCAATCGCATTTTGGCACTTTTCGTATATTGAATACCCAAAGAATTATAGAATCCTTACTTTATGGCAGAAAAACTTACCAGACAAAGCAATATGTATGTAGATTTGCTCTTGTGTACATAAAAATGTACAGTGGTACAGAGCTATCTTTTTGAAGAAAATATATATGGATAGATAGATAGATAGATAGATAGATAGATAGATAGATAGATAGATAGATAGATAGATAGATAGATAGATAGATAGATGGATAAATATGGAGTATATAAACGTACATTGTATCAAGAGCCCCTGCATTCTGCCTTTCATTAGCTCCTTTGCCTTCTGAAGCTCCTCTTCGTATGCAACTTTTTCCGTGAGTAACCTTCGAACGTGAGAATTTGTTGACTGAATCATCGAGTAAAAAGTGTTAGCGTTGCGTTTGGTACAGTCTCCACGCTCGAGCCATGTCACGACAACCTGGAACGATTTAATGCGCTTGTTTTGTAACGGGACAGAACGTGTTTTCTGGAATTCAAAAGTTTTAATCTGCAGAAACATTGAACACAACGCTTAAATATTTTACAGAACAAATATAATTGCGATAATCATTACTCACTTGTACCGCTTTCATAAATGTATCGTCTTGTTTAATCTTCTCGCAGATATTCGATGCTTCGTGATCAGTGTAATGTACTACTGGCGGAGGACTGGACGGCGCCCTTTGCCTTTCCTTCTCAACTCGTTCTCTATGGCGTTGTTCCCTTTGTAATTGACGCTGCCTACACTCCCATTCATATTGGTCGTCTCTAGCCTTTAGTTTTTAACGTAGTACAGATAAATAAATGTATAAATTCATCGTATACTTAATGATAAATTACTTGTCTGCTGCAGTTACAAACCTGAGCAAAATCCACATGGAGCCTGCCAGTGTTTGCAGAATCACCACTGGATCCTATTCTTACTCTGTATCCAGACAAATAAATAGCTGCGTCAACGCTACTCTCGAGTACAAAACGTATGTGGCAAAAATTTTTCTTAGAGAGTCGTAAAGTGGTTATCTCTCCACATCGTTCGAATATTTCTTGAATTATCGTTTCTGTGATATTTTCCGGCAAACCTAAATAAAATTTACAAGAATTCACCAAGATTATTTTCTATTAATTCTGAGCTTTCGTCTAATATGTGAGTGAAACACGGATAGGAAATACCTCCGACAAAAATTGTTCTGCATCCTGGAGGTCTTTCTCTAGTTGTTGGAGGTGGAGCATTCGGATTCGGTGGGAACAGCGTACAACTTTTACAATGTATAATTTCTTTGGTACCTTGTGGTGTTGTTGGTGGAGGAGGTAAGGCACCACTCATAATTTGGGCAGCATCGTTCATTATTTGTTCCGGTCCTAATATTTGTGCACTTATCATACTACCATCATGTGACATCATTCCCATGCTCATAGCTCCATAACTATGAGTATGTCCCATATGTGGACCTAGTGTCATTTCACTCATCATTGGTCCCATTGGTCCCATCGGAGCCATTCCCATCACTGGATATCCTACACTCATTCCCCAAACTCCTGTTGCTTGTTCCATTTGTGCTCCCAGATTCGAAGTGCTTCCAGTATTTGACGATGATGGAATTTCATTACCGTTTGAATTATTATTGTGACTACTATTGTTGTTGGTAGAATTCATATTGTTTCGATCATCTGGCCTTCGTTCTTCTCTTCTATCCCTTTCATTTCGTTCTTCCCTTCTTTCTCTATCTCTCTCTCTTCTGTCGCTTCGGTCACTTCTAGATCTGTCTCAAACAAGAAGAAACAACGTAACAAATATAGATATTAAAAACATTAACATAATTTTGTAATTATTTCTATATAAAAATAAACGGAGAAAACCTTCTGTTATCTCGATTATCTCTGTTATCTCTATTTTCTCTTTCACGTCGAATTTCATTCTTTTCACTTCTTTTATCACTGCTATCTTCAGAAGTCTCTCTAACCACTGGTGGTTGATTCTTATTCGTACTGAATTCTAAAGGAGAATCATTCATCCCAGGCATTGGTATTGGTGGAGGTAGAGGAGGAAATCCTTGGCCTGTTAACTCCATAAAGCTTTGAGGTCCTGCGATGGGAGCAAGGGCTCCCATCGGTCCCATACCTGAGGGTATATAATACTTTAAAGTAAAGATGTTTACGTAATTACGATAAAATAAACATAACTTTTAATGCAATAGTGGAGGATGATTTGGATAAACACAAAGAATATCGGAAATTGATGTAAAGTATACGGTTATGATTTTCAAGCGTACCCATTGGTGGCATAGCGGCCGCTGGTACACCCGGAAAATTGTAAGCCATCTTCTATTAATTGCTTTGCGATTCAACAGTTATTTCTCGATAAATTACAAATAATAAGAAGATGAAGAAAATGAGTTTACTTTTTCGGAATACTAGATCATCTCGTTGCAAGCCCTGCATCCAATATGGCAGGAAGACAAATTTAACCTCCTTGGTTTTAGAGTTTGCACTCGGATAATTTTCTTCATAATATTCATGTTAATTCATTTGAGATCATGAGGTGTAACGAATATACCAAAATTATTGGAAGAAACGTAATTTTAGTACCTTATAAAGAGAAACACGTTAAAAGGCTGGTACCGTTCATCTTTTATCGATTATCGACATCGTTTTCTGTTCTAACAAAAATATCCGCCATTTTTAAATAATTTCTCGTGTTTGTTTAAAAAATAATTAGAAAATTGTTATAGCGTATTAATAAATTCGTTTTTAATTTTATATTGTTTTATTTTTAGATATCACGAATGGATGAAATCAGCAGAACTGCAATATTTCACTGGCTCAGAGACTCTAACATTAGAAAAAGAGTTTGAAATGCAAAAACAATGGCATCAGGATCAAGACAGTGAGTAATTTTTTTTTAAACATGCAATTCCATGGACGACGTATTCTTATTTGTTTTAGAATGTACTTTTATCATTTTGGAAAAATCTGTTTTTACTAAAACTGGAGATGAGATAGGTATATAAAATATTACTTTACATTTTATATTATATTTTTTACCATGCAATGATATCCATGAATTTTAGAAGCTATGATCGGAGATACAAATTTATTTTTTAACGAATCAGATCAGCCAAGTAGCGCAGAAATTGAAATTATGATAGCAGAAGTTGCTTATAGAGGAAAGAAGAGAGGTTGGGAGTCTACAATTATAATGCTACTTTATGGTATGCAATCTATGCTTTTATTTCTTTTTGTTTTCACTCAAATCTCTTCTCTATTCTTATGAAAAGTATCTTTTCTAAATTAGGAACTGATATACTAAACGTAACTAAATATACAGCGAAGATTAAATTCGACAATGAAAAGAGCATAAAGATGTTTGAAAAACTAGGATTTCATGAGGTAAACTTTTTTCTTAAATTATTTATTCAACAGAATATTATGATCAGTAAATAATGTCTATACTGTAAATTAGGTACAAAGTAGTCAAATTTTTCAAGAATACACTTTTGAAAAAGTGGTAACTCAAGATTGGAAGAACTGGTTATGTTTTGAAATTATGAGTGCAATTAGTTATGAAATTTACAATAAAGAATAACCTTATCACCTATAAATTGTAAAAATGTGTAATAAAATCAATAATCAACAAACCATTATTTTTCACATGTTTGGTTATAATTTTCTTGTATCATGAATTATTCAACTATGAAATTCTATGAACGTTTAAACGTTTACAACTACCATAGTGTATATCATGTTGTGATATCAAATAATCCTCTACTTCATAGTTGCTTACAATTGACACAACTGAGACGTGATTGGTTTTGATTATTTCTAAGTGGTTTGAGCCGATTACACGTGCACCGCGTGTGTGCGCATATTCAACAAAGCACTGTTTCAAACGTGAAGTTCTATTTTATTCAATAATTAATCGAAAAGGTACTTGGTAATATATTTGATACAATCAAAGACATAGGTGAGTATTTAATATTATATATACGTACTTAGGTTACTATTCTTTTCTCATACAGTGTAACGTAAAAATCATTGTTTCGAAACTCTAATGAAAAAGTGATGTTAAGAAAAGTATTTTTAAAATGAATTACTTGTATTTTTTTTATTGAGACATTAGTAAAAAATTTTCTAAAGGTAAAAAGACAGAAAACTGCTGGATTAGTTAAGACAAGAGATTCGGTGGCGCGCATTTTTAAATCATCCAAATTACACAACAATTTTCGATAACAGAAATTCAAATGTGTGTGGTGTGCGAATTTTGTAGAAGATAAGTAAAATATAACACATCGTACAATTAACTTATATCGCGTATATGTATATAATCATTATTGCTCGAAAATCATAATGAATACATACTATTTAGAAGAGTTATTCAATTTCTGATCCGAAATTGGTGATAAAGAACGATAAGAGTTGAAAAAATATTGTTTGAATTTTGTACGAATTTTTAAAACACTATAAAAAAAATTATTCGATTTCGACATTGTGTTTCTTTAATATTTATAAAAATTAAGGGAAGGTTTTCTATTTGCATTACCGATTAAAATGTACTGTTTTGGCCACCACCGTGTTGTTTTATGGCTTCGAGTATATTTAATTGCATTCGTATTTAAGTAATGTAGAATCTAAATAATAGTTTAACCAATGAATTATCGTTAGTTTATATTTTCTAAATACAGAGATCAAACGAATATCCCAATGATTAATGGTGGTCAATTTCGTTACACTGTTATAACAGTATGGTAAGTAAATACGCGAGAAAAACTTTCGTAATACATATTGCTGTAAATATCTGTTCCCTTTTTCGATTTTCAAATCAAATCTATTCGACTTTCTTACATTTTCACACTTTCATTATGTACTTTTCAATCATACAAACTTTCTGATTTTTTCATCAAAAGTTGTTTCCTCGCACTATCTGTAACACAACGCCTTAATTTACAGATAATAAAACGAAGGACAAAACGAACGAATTGGACGAGCTGCAAGTCGTAAAGAATCATGTCTGTGTCTAGGATACTACAGAAATTGAGAAGTTCTGCGCAGAAACGACCGCTACTGTTTAATTCAGTAATATATGGTACTTTTTACACTGGTGCTGAATTTGCACAACAAACATATAGCAGATTATTCAAGGTAATTACTTTTTTTGATACACGATCAATATGTATACAGAAACAATTTATGTGATAAAACATGGAAAATATGTTCTATTTATTGAAATCCTTTCCAAAAATATAAATACAAGCTTATTGCGCTTTATGTCTTTATTATGTTTATGATCTTTCTGCCATCCGATAATTCGTGTTACATAAGCAAAAAAATTATGTTTAAGAAGCAAATTGTATGTAGAGGAGACATTCTTACAGGAGAGATAAACGTGTAAAAGTGAATTTCTTTTGAAAAAAGGAAAGATATACATACATACATAGAATTCTAATCATTAGTGTTTTGTAATCGGTCAATCTGTTCGATTATAGTTTTCGTTATCGCCAGTGTCGGCGGACACTGAAGTCTCCACCGGACTTGAGATCGAGGAGAGGTCGCTATTTGTTTGGAGAAAAAAATTGAACGAAAAATTGGGTTTATTGGATGAGGATAGTTCAAGACAATTCGAAGGTTACAATTGGGCTCAACTTAAGCGATATGCTATCTACGGCTGTTTCATTGCAGGACCGTTGTTACATGGATGGTACTGTGTGTTGTCATTCTATCTTTTTATACAACGCTTTATATTATTTTTCGACGCTTTTTATCACTGATTACTTATCACATTATGCTTTTACATGATAAGGCACCCTTATGTACTATGCGCACGCACCTATGTATATGTACGTGTAATTATTTTTGCAATGAATCAAATCCAACAATAATTCTAATTATCGTGTCAAGTAATTACATAAAAATATCATCAAATGATTGTTTTTCTTAATCGATTCGAACATATTTATCTTTAAAATGATAATAATGATATTAAAAATTAAAGGAACATGTGATATTAAAGCATTAATGCAACTTACGCGGGCGCGTGCGCGCGCACACACACGCGTACGCGTGAAAAAATTCGGGGAATTTGTTTAAAATACAAAAGGGATGTACCTCAACTTCTAGTTTCCACCGGCTTCTTCTTCGAATTCCCTGTGGGCATGTATACAGCGATCTCAATGATTTTTCTATGATTCTATGCATCCCTCTGGAAATCCTCAAGAGCGAGTGTGTCATGGATCTTTTGAATTGTGTTCTTTCGATCTTTCAGTCAGAACTTCATCTTGAGGAACAGGTAGATGTTGAAGGGGGCAATATTTACGGGGCTGATGGGAGAGGGGAACAACTACAAGCGATGACTGAGTTGATGCATTGTCCTGATGGAAAAGCTAGTGGTTGGTTTTCCAATTATCTGGACGTTTACGTCAAATGTTTTTCCTTTACCTTTTCACAAGTGTTCACGGTAAAAGTCGTTTCTGAACAATACCTTAAACGTAAAAAAAAAAAAGAAAAAAAAACGATCAACAAGAACTTTACATTGCTACAATTTTTCCAGAATTTGGCGACTTTAACCGTAACGACGTCTTAGGATCATAACCGTAAACCTATGATACATCTCCAGTTATAACCTCAGAGATGAGTTGGTTTTACGAGTTTGTCTACAATCTACGTTATGCTCTTGCCGACGGTTGTTCAGAATGTTCATCATCGTCGACAGACGGTCATTTACCCTTGAAGTGTTTGTCAGCATGCTAACTATTCGCGCATATGGATTCACAACGGGTCCTGTTGACTCTTTCTAGCGGCAGAAGTCTGTATTATATTCTGGTTCGTGCGCCCTATTCAAATTCCTCGAATTTTTCAATAGCATCACATCGCGTATGTATGTATGTACATATGTTTATATTAAAGAGAAACAAAAATTATGGTTAACAAATAACTAGTCATTGTTCGATTTTGATACTTGGGGTCTCTCGTAGACACCTGCCATTATAGATACCAACTTCAAATAAACTACTTGTCCACTGGATGACGATCACACGATTGCATTCGTCGGTACCTTTGGCCTTTTCTCGACTTATCACCTTCGGTGAGCTTATTCTGCTTCGCCATTTCTATATTTATACAAAACTCGCTTGTTTCTTTGTTAATGCTAATGTTGGTAATTAAGGATGACTAATGTTACCATTAGGGGGTATAGTAATGTCTGTTCTTATCAGGTATAAATGGTTGGATGAATTTTACAAAGGTAAAACTATGAAGACTGTTCTCGCAAAGCTTTTGGTCGACCAATTTGTTCTTACACCACCACTGATTACAGTGTTCTTCATCAGTTTGTATTCCATTTTTATTTACATGTACATGTATTTAGCCCTCTGTCCTTAGATAGCATTATAATTCAGTATTATTTTCATTAACGTTTCAGGTATGAGTCTGATGGAGAGTAAACCAAATGTGTTTGATGAATGTAAAGCAAAATTTTTTCAAACGTTCAAGGTAATTACAATTGTGTTATCTTTAATGTTCAAGAGGTTCATACATAAACAAATTTTTTGCTTCTAGACTTCATGTATGTACTGGTTGCCAGTCCAATTTTTGAATTTTCTACTGGTACCACCAGCATTGCGAGTTTCTTTCGTTAGTATAGCGGCCTTTTGTTGGGTGAATATTCTCTGCTATTTAAAAAGTACACCTATATCTGAATGTAGTGATAACAATCAGATAAAGTACTGATTTCTTTCGTTGATATGTTTGCTTCGGCATACGAAAGTTGTTCAGTAATGCAGTGTAACAGAGGACATATCGTACCTAAATAAACAATTATCAGCAAGAAAATCGAACGATACGAAACGAAACGAAAATATGTTTAACAAAGGAACAATGTCAATGAAAAAGTGTTAATGAAGAAAACGGATTTGCAATATTCAGAATACAGAAACTTGATACTTTTTTAAATCTTTTTTATATTCCGCTAAAGAATTTTCGAAATCGATAAATTATCTTAAAAAATATTAAACACATATGTGCAAGAAATATATCTTGAAAATATACATTTCTCTTTATACGTCTATTGTAATACACGCGATATTATATTCGAAAATATGAACAATTACAATTAAATATATCGCGTTATAACGAGTAATTCAACGAACATATTGTGCTGCAATGTATAACTTTAACGGAGCGGAAATCAAAAACTACCTTGCAGTGTAATTAATAGTATTCTATGAAGAAGATATAATTTGTACAATCTAGAATTTAATTAATTAATTTAAGAGATTCAATAAAGTCGGTAAACATGTAAATGAATCGTATATGTACATGTACGCTAAATTTACAATTGTGCAAAAAACTTAATGCTAGACAGATATGAGATTTATTACTGTTCTTGAAACGTATTTTCAATGGTATAATTGTAGCTATTGAAAATATTACTTTTTATCTTTGAAACAGTTAAAATATTTTTATTTTTCCCAATTTGCATGTTTATGAACGCGAATATACATGAAGTCTCTTCATTCAACACAGTCTTTTTAGTCTCTTACATTACAAAAGAATTTAATGATTATACAAATATGTATGTAAGTTTTATAAGAAAGTTTGAGGCAATGAAAGTTTATAAGCATTTCATGTATCTAGCATAAATATTGTCCATATAAAAATTATAACAGATTAATTGTATAACACATGTATTCGTAGCAATATAATATGTACCATCATGTATATAGAATCTGACTGACTCAGTTTACTTTCATCTTACTGCAATCATATAAAGAAGTGCAGTTAATAGGCCATAGAAGTTTATTACTTCTACACAGAATTTCATTTTTATTCATGATTTTCTGTTTATTCTGGAAATCTAAACAAATCAACAATATAACCATCACAAAACAGAAGAATACTGCGAAATAATATTCAATATACCAAAACGGTATCCAAATATTCAAACATTCATTCACAGTGTTCTAGTTTTATTACATTCTTCCAGGCATTACACAATGTTAACTTTAATGTTTCAAAACGAATGCTACATGTTCCGAAGAATTTTGTAAATTTTCATTAATCGGCGAATAAATATTATGTGGGTAATATCATTAAGTAAAAATTGTTCATGATTCAAAACATGATACTGTCAGCTTGATTCGACAGTAAGCAAAAAGCATTCTATAATAAAAATATCGTCGAAGAACATATCAACCTTATGTTACGTTTATGTTAATTTCATATTACGTCATCAGAAAGAACCATTTAATTCAATATATAGAGCTCATTTGAATTTACTATTTGATCATATTAACCTTTCTAAATTGATTAGCAATATTCATATGTGAACATTGAAAATTTCCTTATAAAAGATATTTACATTTAAAAGATACTCTTTTAACGTTATACCTATATACGTATAATATATAACGTGTTTTTTTACGAATAAATATGTATGTATGTATATTCGACTCGATCGATGATATTGTGCGGTTACAAAACGTTATCGCTACTTCCTCAACAGTCCCTTAACAGAACAGCTCAATTGGTTCATCTAATATTTACTTTTAACAATTAGGAAAAGCACCTAAGAGGGATCCAGCCCTACCTTGTAGAAGAAAATATATTCATTGTTCCACTAGCTGTGCGTTTCCTTATAAGACGTGCTGCCACTACAAGTTTTAAATTATACGCAACAGTATTAGAAAGCATTCAATTTTTTTTTTTATTTCTACTTATTTCTACAATACACACCAGTTGCGTCCTGTGGAGTAAGTGGCTTGTCTATCACTTTTTGAATTACATTCATCCACTGTGTTCTATCATCATCACTTTGAGCAGAAAGAAGATAGAACCGATCTGGTGTTTCAAGAGTAAATGAAAACCCCTGATCTCTTGCACCTGGGGGTACTCCTGTTTTCACTGCAAAACCGTCGGAACTATGACCTAAGAAGATTTCACCTTTCGGATGTGCATCCTTTAAATTCATATAAAATTGATTGATTTAATAAATATTTTCTATTACTCCAAAAATATAAGTATCTATTAAATAAATGTGCACACCATAGGATCATCGTGATACATCAGTTTTCGTCCATCTAATGTGAACCATCTCTTTTTATAGGCATCTGTATGCCTAGGTCCAGTTTTCCATAAAAACCCTTCACGAGGAAAGTCCCTGGTAAGCTGCGAAAGTAATTCAGCCTCAGTTGCCCCTGGATATGCAACCTGCAGGCGATGTAGTTTAGCGCATCGTATTGCCAAATACCAATTTGTTATTACTTCTGGATCTTCATGGTATACATAGATATGTCTTGTTGTACCATCCTTCATGAATGATATTTGTAGGCTGTTTTGATTACCAGTTTTGGGTGGAGCAAAAGCTACATTTAATTCTGATATTCTAAGAACTGCTTTAGGTTCCTTGAAATATATAAGAAAGATCGATAAAACCATAGATAGTACATATGGGATAGTAATCCCATACATATACATGTAATGTTTGATATTTACACACCTTATTTTCTTTAACATGATACTTGAGAGTATCTTCTGCCTCACAAAGAACAAATTTTCGAGGATGATAACGTGAATCTTCTTTGCCACGTTTCATTAAAAATCCTTCCATAAACCCAGAAACGTAATGATTTTGCCTCTCTGGATGACAAAATTCCTCCCTTTCATATTTAGCTCTTATCCATTGTTCTACCAATACTCTGTTGATTAAAAAATGTGACCTTTAAGATACACTTTTTTCTTATTCAATATTTGAAATATACATACGACAACCTACTGTGGTGCATCTGGGCTTGGTCTGCGGTAACAAGGAGGTACACGTTCTTCATAATGAAGTCTAGCTGCAATATTACCAACTTCTCTAATCCTATTTACTTGAGAATCCTCCCACCTGTCCAGTTTTAAATGTTTAACCTTAGATATATGTGCACCCATCGATCTATGTATACCTGCGCATCTTGTGCACACAAATATTCCTATGTTATAAGAAGCCCATTCTGGATCTGGAATTTAATTTTTTTACTTTCTAACTTTCAGATGTTGTTGTCATTTGTCCAATTTGTACAGCATAGAACATGTTTATGATTATACATTTGATGTCAATAAATGAGAACATACAATGTGTTGATTGTTAGGTAGCAAAAAGAAGCTGGACATACGTTTGAAAAAAAAAAATTGCACATTATATGAAATATCTTAGAAAGATATACAGCAAGAGAGGTAAATAAACATAACAAGAAACACAACCTATGTGTGTGAAAACTCTTTATTACTACATACAGTTGTAAAATGAACTGTTACTCATACTTTTATTCTTATTTACATAGAAAACATTCTGAATGTAATTTTAAAATTCACTTTAAAATTCTTTCATCACATTTTTAAATACTTTAAAACGTATGAAAAATTGTATAATTCAATAATTAATTCATATAAAAATATATTATCGCATTAAAAGTTTCCAATTGTGTAAAATGTTTGCTGACTTAAAAAAAACATTACTTCAAAACAACAATGCTGTATAAAGCAATTTCTTCAAACAATCGCAGCAAAGTAAAATTAAATAAAAATAACGGTTTAAATTTCCTTCTTCACAACATTAGAGATACAGTTAAATAGTTTTGTAGTTACGTGTAAACGATACTACTACGAAAACAAAGTTTGAAATTCAATCATTGAATACAAAAGTTGACAACATAATGAAGTAAATTCTTTTCAATGTCTTTTACATCGCTGTACAATAATGTGATAGATGCTTCTTAGAAAACCCACTCACTCTTTGCCCCACAATCCGCGCACGCATTATTACCAGGCTTTTTAAGGAGTTCTACTAGCAACTTCTCGTTTAAGTCCGCCATCTTAAAACACTGACAAACAGCAATGTGTATATTATATACAAAGATCATTTTATATAAAGAAGGTTAACTCGCACGGAAGATTCTTTGTAACTAATCCCTTAAAAAATTATCGAATTTGTGTCATTTTAATTTGTCACATCATGAAATAGGGATTTCTAGTTTTAACTTTTAATCACGGATAAAGTTCTGTGCTTAATAATTACTTATTTAACCACGAGTAATTCTTGTCATCTGTGGTTGTTTTTACCTGTCATATATTACTTACGAGATGTAAAATGTAAAAATGTACAAAAACCAAAGTATACTGGCTTTCATGTTTCAATATGTTATGTTAAAATCAAATTAAGAAGAAGTAATTAATTTGCTTTAAAACTTTAATATTCATTTTTAATATTCGAGTAAAAAGATATATTAATTATTGTTAACTCATCGGATTTTATCATTATATTATTTTTTAATGCAAAATAAACGAAATAACAGTCTTATAAAACATGATATTTGAAAGAAAGGAAAGTGCATAGAAATTAACACCACAATTCTATCTCTCGTAGATTAGTATTTGAAGACAATACTATGCAATGGTAATATTTCAACCAATGTTTTAGATAAAACATGTTTACGAACATATAATTAGATATACCATATTTTTAATACAATAATAAGTAATTAATTATAACGCTCATTTAAAATTAATTATATAAATTACATTCCATCTAACAAGGTTAATTGCTTGTTGACATTGCGTAATAGAAATAGATGAATTTGCAATACTATTCAAATGTTTTCTAATTCATTAATTAGCTATTTCCATGTTGGAATTCAGTATTTACTATAGCAGGGGATAAATGTCATCGACCGATTTGCTATCAATGATTATTGAACATTTTTATTCCATTGGTATAGAGGAATTACATATGTTGAATTTCAATCGCATTTCTTTGTAATTAGTTTTTATGCTCTATTTTTATTTCTCAAATCAGTTTGTTTTTAATGTATTTTCTGATACCATAATACTTTGTATCGTATGTATATACGAATATATACACATACGTATATCCATGCGCAATATTAACTTTCTAATAAAGGAGAATCAAGAGAGTATGAAAAAGTATATCCAAATTGGAGGGTAGACATTAATTGTACATGCGTAATATTATGAACATATACCTTTACTCATAAGTACAACATAGGTACCTTTTATTCGTTCATTCGTTGTTTTATAATAGCGTGAATAACCATTAATAAATATTAATAATACGTCTGCAAATGCTTATAATTAAAATCATGTCTAACTAAATTGATAATTTTCGATTGTAAAAATTGATATTCCTTTGAATCTGTATATAAAATTTTCTTTAATGAAATTACTCAGTTTAAGTATAAAAGTTTGTTAAAACAGCATTATGATTGTGGTATGGCAAAAATTTATTGAATTATTTATGTTAAATCAAGAATGAATCTAAACTAACCTTGTTTGTATACATACATACCTACTTCTAATTCGATTGTTCACAAGTAATAGATGTTATACTCACTAATGATATTAAAGGACTATACATGATACCATTAATTGCCTCACTTTATTACACGTCATTGGCAATGCTAGCAAGTGTTACAAACAATTGAAGTATTTAACTTTTTTTCTAGAAGGGGATTATTAGATATGTTTTTGATTAAATATACTTTTTCATATTTAATGTTAAATTATGAATATTCTTGTAACATTTTTTTATTATTAAAACAGTTAATGCAACGTGACAAATATGATGAACACATAAAGGAAATAAAACATAAAAGAAAAGAGTAGGAAAAAAGCGTAAGATTGATTCCGCTGATGGAGTGATTTATCATTTATACGGGGCAACCGAGTGTAATAAACGACGCGTTCTGCCACTAGCTAACCAATTTTGATTCATTAATAGGTCGCGACCCGTATGACCCAAAGTGTCAGAGACTGCTAAACGAATTAATTTATCCACATTCTTACTGTGAATGCGCAATGTGTGTTTTTCCTCCCCAGTAACAAAATTCTGCTTCTTGTTAATTGTGATCGTTTTTATCCGTGAGTTATCTCTACTACTTGTACGCGTAACATCGTTCTGCTTTGAATTGAAAGCAATCCAACTCGAAAACTTCTTCACGATGTAGAGGGATTTTGTTTACCGGTTTTCTCGTAAAACAGTGCGAGATGAAGGTAATTTGAATAAAAAAGGAAATATTTCCAAAGTTTTGCAGATGTTATTAATTTACATATGAGCCCTATGTCTTTCACCTCCTAGAAATGTTTCAATTAGTATTAATCAGATATTAAATTTCATTTCTTATCGAGACACATCGATACACTGTCAGTGATCCAATATTATTCCTTGTGAAAATTATTCTTATAATTTTCGGAACAAAAAGAAATATATTGCAATAGCAAATGAATTCTATGCCGTTCAATGATGATATATCAAGTGAATATGTAAATATTTTATTATCACAGTGATACGTCTTATACTATGATAATTGAATTCTCGTATATGATAAAGTATTTGTGACTTCATTCAAGATGCATATTTAATGTATCTTTAACTATAAATCAATCGAAAAAAGCGATCACTTTCACGCATTCAGTTGACTACTGTAGCATTTATAGTGTGTTTTTGTTTCCTTAATGGACAACTTTGTATTACACATAAAAACGAATAATTTTAATCCGCATTCATAATTTTTATTATTGTATTTTTATTTCTCTATGTAGAAATATATAAATTAGAAATGCGCAAGATGCAAATACTTTATTTATGAAAAGAACTTACTTTCTTACAGGGATGTATAGAACACGAAATGTTAAACACTTGTTTTAACGATTTAAAAGGTGACAATTTAATTTATTACGTACAGCCCAATTTACATTCGTGATAAAATAAAAAAATATAAATCATGATCATAATATAAATATCATATTATGATATATTCGAAAAAAAGTTGCGTTAAATTCTCGAAATTTTATGTTTATTTAGTATCTTAATTACGATTGTCTTTTGTATAGTAAGAAACTAAAATCAGTAGAGAACCATAAGGAAACAAAAAATATACATATTACCATTATGTTAGGCTTAGTTTATCAATTTTTACCTGATTGCTTAATGAAGATTTTCTTTCCATTTTACCAATTCAATAATATTCGGCCGTTTATGATACAAGATAAGGATCAAAACATTGTGGAGTATATTAATTTTTATTTTACTTCATTATTTACTTAACGTTTCTCTTTAAAGCAATATTACTAGATATATGACTAAAACAGTTTAATTATTAATTTTAACAACATTAAGATTTAGATTTAATAGAGGATTTTATATCTTTTTTCACTTTCACAATATCATGTGTGTCCAAGTGAGTGGTCCAAAAATATTACAATATATTTGTGTGCTAAAATGTTAATAAAGTTTAAAGTCGTCAAATCTTTAGTGCTCTTGGTTTTTATTTATCAGAAGGTTTTGTTTCTTAAAAAATCAATTGAATTAACAGATGCAGTGGTTTGCCATAATGATGTGCTTATACGCTGGAGTAGCAAGCGCAAGGACAGAGGAAGATCAACAAACTTCTTCAACTTCAATTACAGGAATGTCCGGTGGTCTGTTACAGCAATGCTTTTATCAACAATCTAGCGAATGTCCTGATGTTAAGGTAACTGGATGTTCATGCAAAAAGATCATTCTTGCCCACAATAATCCTGAGGGCAATGCAGTGCTCTGTTGCAATTTGGATATTGGAAACTTTGAATCTGAACTTTCCTGTACAGGTTACTATAAAATTATACTATTACATTGACATTTCATGAAATAATGTAGTTTTTATAACAACCATTGTTACTTGATACCTACAAATACAATATATCTACCAAATTTTAGCAAAACAGCTTAAAAGATTTTCTAAGAATGTTTTGAATACCACAGGATTTCCATCAAACATATCTTATATACATATAAGAAATGCAACATTGGATGTATTTAATGTTAGTGAAATTCGATGGAGAAGACTAAAATCACTTGCAGTTACGGATGGAAAAATTAATAAAATAAAAGGGCAATTTCGAATGATGACACCAACAGTATGCTTAAATCTTTCAAACAATGCTCTTATTGAAGTAGAAAACAATTCTCTTACACGATTAGCTCAACTTACTACTTTGGATTTATCTTATAACAATCTCACACATTTACCAGCCTTAAATACAATGAATGGTCGTGAATTTTGGCTTGATATTTCAGGTAAGAGCCAAGCTGCTTTTGAATACCAATTTTATAGATTTTTTCAAGAGTGTAATATAGTGCTTTATGTTTAGGAACAAATACACTATGGTGTCATGATATTTACCAATATATTAATAAAACAGGAGAAAAGCAAATTAATTTTAATCGCGAAAATGAAACTGTATGTTCAGCAAGCAAGACTTGGCATTGGTTTAACACCACAGAACAAGTACCCCTGAAACAAGTTCGATACCTTAGCTTGGTAATTGCTTAAAATCTTACTTTTAGAATACAATATTACACAGTATAAGTAGTAGTTTAGTAAAAATTTTAATTTCATCTTTAATATTTAAAAATTATTTTATGGATTCACAGTTGCAAACAGAATGTCCTAAAGGAGATACATGGCAGTGTCAATGCAACTTCGGAAGATTGGATATTGTTGAAGGTAAACCACCGACTTTAGCGGTGAATGTAGATTGTAGTGGAATTCAAATTACCGAATTACCAGAAAAGTTACCTCGCAATACTATAGCGCTGAATGTATCATACAATAACGTATGTAAATATTCTGTATTTGTTTAAATTATTTAAGTAATATTGCAGCAATAATCTTAAGTACTTTAATTTATACGGTTATTATTTACAGTCTTTGATCATTTTTCACTCTATGTACATAAAGTAAAAACATCTTTTACGTTTATATATTCTTAATTATTATCATTGGTTACTACAGATTACTGCATTGGACGATCTCAGTACTAATCCATGTTACGAAGATATAAGGGAATTTTATGCCGACTATAATAATATATCATCTATAAATAAATTAGAAGGTTCCAAATTTTTGGACAACTACGCTTTCCTTAGTTTGCGATACAATAAAATCAAATCTGTAAGTAAAGTCAAAGGAATTTTTGTGAATAGTAAATATAAATATTCCTAAATTATACAGGATATTTAAATTGTTTAGCTTCCTACATATATTTTAAGCCCTAACACTCACGATAAGAGCTTTATCAGCTCGCGATTAGTAAAACTTGGAGGAAACGAGTTACATTGTGATTGTAATACAGCTAAGTATCTAAAGGTGTGTATATATTATTTAAAATTTAAATATATGTATAACTTCACCCTTCTTGATATTTAATATTTTAACCTTCAACTTAGGTGTGGCTACAAACACGGATATTAGATTCAGATGAAGTGTTGTGTGAAAATGTAAAAGAAAAAGTCGTCGATTTGGAACCTTCGAAAATGTGTGTCTATCCCGGTGACTGGACAGACTATATTTATTATATTATCGCTACAGAAGTTGTACTATTAATAAGCCTGATAGCTAAAGTATCTTACGATTATTGGATTTTCAAAACAGCAGGCTACCTTCCGTGGCCAGCAAATAAAATGCCGAAACTACCTTGCGATTGGTTATGTGAGACCTAGTAATAATGTTTTTTACACTTTATCCAGAATATATAATTTGCTAAATTTGAACAAAGTGAAGTTTAGTACTACTTCCGTAAAGTTAAAGGATTCTGATTTTTACATATTTTAGTGAATACATATATTTTTGTAAGTACTTCCATGTACCTATGCCAAAAATCATGTCTTGAAAATTTTCAACTGAATAGTTGTTTCTAACAATTGCACATTTTACAGAAGTAGTTTACTTAAACAGTACACATATCATATATATAAAAAATTATCTGAATTTCAAACTTTTAAATAGCAAATATATCAAGTGCCATGTTTTCTTAACGGACTAACGAATATTTAAAACTTCTTTTAAAATTTTTGCTGTTAACATCCAATATTACAAAATTCATATATAAATAAACTTATAATTTAAATAATTTGTTTCCATATATAGTAAGTCAAAGTTTAATTAAAGTTTGTGATAGTTTCGAAAGTTGTAATGTAACTCTTAATAAGTAATAATGTGATCACTATTGATGAAAAAACAATTTATTTTAATAAATAATAACGTTAAGCTAATGCTATTTACTCAAAATATGTGTTCATATAAACTAATTTATGCAGGATAGTACATATCAAATGCATAAATTTAATATATTGTCCGTGTGTAATAAAGATGTGATATTTTTCACTAAAAATTGCTGTTTGTATGCAATATTTATTAGTAGTTTATAATTTAAATACACCAGTACGAT
>NW_017100433.1:151092-157999 GCF_001263275.1 Habropoda laboriosa | reverse complement strand
TTGTTTGTAATTTTTATTTTTCCGTTGCATTTACTCGGTGTCTTTTTTAGTTTTAGGTTTCGTTTTACTTTCTTTTAGTTTTGTTTCCTTTTTAAAAGAGATAAAACAGTTGTAGATTAAATAATTTACATGACATTATGTATGCATAAGATTGTCATTTCTACTCACAACTTTTTTCGATATTTTCTGTTTCCTTTTAACAATTTGTTTTCCTTTCCTCTCTTTCATTACTTTTCCTTTATTTCCATCGCTTTTTCTATTTTCCTTATCCATTCTTTTATCTTCATTTTCTTCACCTTCTAATTCATGTTTGTTTTCTAAAGTGTTTACAGCAACCTTTCTGTAATATGTAAATAATATTATATTATGTTGTTGTAAATGTAAGTATAATAACATTGTACCTTATCTTTTCCTTATTATGTACACGTTTGAACGTTGGTATGGTAGATATTTTTTCTCTAGTAGGAGCTGAGCGTTCGAGTTTTCTTCTTTCTTTTTTACTATGTTTTTTCACAGCTAACATATAGTCAGGAATATCGCAACCAGATTCTCGCATAATAGTAGCTATACTAAAACATTAAAAATTATTTGTAAATATTTATATCAAATGTTTTCAATGTAAAATTTGAATAATGCTCACCTCCTTAGATTTGTAGTATCTTGTTCAGTAAAAAAGGTAATTGCTTTTCCTTTACGACCAGCTCTACCGGTACGACCTATTTTAAATTAATCAACGTTAAAAATTCTGAAACATGAATTTTCCCATCAATGTTAAAAATACATACCAATTCTGTGAACATAAGAAATAGCAGACGGTGGGAAATCGTAATTAATAACAAGATTTACACCTTTAAAGTCAATACCTCTTGCCATTAATTCTGTACAAATTAAAATCCATATTTTTCCTTCTCTAAAACAACGAATAACATTGTCTCGCTAGAAAAAAAAATAAAAAATAAAAGGAAAAAATTTGTATTAAACGTATTGCATCAAATGACATTTGGTTAATAAGTAAATAATCTGTGTAAAATAATACCTGCGTTTGTGTTCTATCGGCGTGAATAACATCAACATTAATTCCGTCATATATGAGCTCATTAAATAATTCTTGTGCTCTTTCTTTGCTTTGTACAAATACCAACACAGGCGGCAATACTCCCTTCGTTAAATATAGTTGTACATTTATTAAGAGAGGCTCATTAAATGTATTAAAATAAAAATAGTACCTTTTGAATAGTATTTCTAAACGCTACAAGTTTCCCTCTCTCTGCACCAACGAATAAAAGTTCTTGTTCTACTAAATCGGTTGCAGCATTTCTATGATAAACATAATATCAGTAAACATTTGTTTGAGTAAGCAATATCGAATTTGTGTAACAGTCATTAGAAAAACTAGAATAAACCTGTGGCCAACTGTAACCGTTATAAGACCTTTCAAATTTCGTCGACACCATTTGATTACTGTAGGAGTGCTAGTCGCACTAAACATTGCTTTATTTAATTTTTCATTTGTGCATGCTTTTGAAATTATTTCCAATTGATCTCTAAATGATCTGGTTCCATCTTCAAAAAGTTTATCTGCTTCATCCACAATTAGCCATTCAACACTGTATACATTTAATCAAATTTTAATTGCATGTTATTATGTTTTATTTATAAACAAGATGAAATTAAGTTGAAGCAAAATTTATAAATTATAAAATGTGCAACATTAGTTACTTACTTGCTAAAAGAAATAGCTGGTGGATCTTGATTTAATAGAAATATTATTCTTTTTGGTGTAGTAATTAATATATCTGCAGTAAATGAAAGTATGTTAATATTAAATTATTTCATTGTACGTTTTTCAACATGTTTTATACCAACCAAATTTTTGTGAACTTTTAGGTCCATATTTATTTAATGCTTGATTTATTTTACTTATAATATGTACTCTAAAATTATATCCTTCACTAAGGTGCAAACATTCTCTATATGTTTGTTTTGCTAATTCTCTAGTTGGATTTAAAATAATAGCTCTGAATCCTTTCTTTTGTGGTCCAGCCAAATTATGAATTATGGGTAACAAAAATGCAGCTGTTTTTCCCGATCCTGTTGGTGCACAAGCTAGTATTTGTCTACCCTATTTTAATAAAAACTATTAATATTTTAGTTTTTGCTAAAATTGTTAGTATATGTAGAACATTAGAAGATATAAAATGTATAATAATCTGACTTGTAACAGAGCAGGTATAGCTTGCATTTGAATTGGTGTAGGATGAACATAACCACAATTTATAATATTATTTAGTAATTTGTCTGGTATTCCGTAAGTTGTTGATAATTTCATAAATTCAGAAATTGGTTCAGGTATACGACTGCCTGTGACTTTTATACGATGTTGATTACGAAATTGATTAATCTAAAAGAAAAATTACAATTCTTCAGAATGATATTGCCTTTAAAATTAGTTAACTCATAGTAACAAAATGTTACAGAACCTTTTCTCGTTCTAATTTTAACAGTTTATCTTCGGTTAAAGATGTTTCTTTATACTTCTTTTTTATATTATTTCTATTTTTAGAGATAGACATATCATTAAGTAATATCAATTCATTAATATTTTCTGTTTCTTTCTCAATTTCATCATGTTTCCTTTTTTTGCGCAGTGTCGAGTAATTTATGTTATCGAACGTTTTAATGCATTTCTCTTCGTTATTAAGTATATTTCCAGGTTGTTTCTTGACGAGCTGTTACAATTAAAGTGTTTATTATACTGTTGAAGTTCGTTGAAAATATGCTTATATTTACAAAACGTAGCGTTTCTCTTTGAAAAAGTACCTGAAATCTTTCCGCATCAGCTTGAAAACGTCTTTTATCAAACTTTACACCATTGGAAAGCTTTCGAAAAAGTTCATATGCGTCCATTATTTGCTATTGTATTTAATAATGAGTCAATTTGTTCGTATTTTTGTATAAGTTTACAATTATATTATACATAACCTTCGTTATTACAGTAAACGAGAAACATATACACTCAGTTTTTTTTAACTTAACACGGAAATGTATCATTTATCATAGTAACATAAGTATAACCAACATTGCCACATAAAAGATTGTCGATAGAACAACAACTCCACCTGTTAAATCGTTAGGAAGGGAAAAAGTTGTATCCATCTATCTACTATTAAGGTAAACAGAGCAGCCAGTTTATGTTTCCGTAACGAAAAAGATGTAAATGATTAATGAAATTTTTGTATATGAAAACTAAGTAGCTTGTTTTGATATAATACCATCGGTTTATTGTATAAAATGTTTATTAAAAAATACAAAGTTGATGTAAGTAGTAATTAATATTTGAAGAAGTTTATTAAGTAAATCAATCCTTGACAGTATGCAATCCCAAACTTTGATTTATGTTCATCGCTTTATTCAATTTTTTTCAGATTACTATGTAACGCTATCATTTGATTATTTTATTTATATCTTTTCAATAATAAACAGTATGTTCGTTAATAATGCTTTTACTGATTGGTGTGTAAAGAAATATTTTATTTTTTATCCACCTTAAGCAAGGACCATTACCGGAACAAATAAGCCTTCCTTGATTAATATTTGTTTTCTCTAAGTATATATTTACTATAATTTTTGGCAGATCTATTTAAAAAATTAAAAATATGGAAGGTCATTCGTATGTTTCATGTATCAAGATTAATGGAGTTCGTATTTTACCACCTATGGTATGAATGTTAATTACATTATATACAATTATCATTGAATGTTCATTCTGTAATAAATTTTATCTTTTTCAGATAACTAAAGATATCAAAAGAGAAATGTCTAATTATAAACAATGTGCAATAAATATAGAAAAAAAATTGACTGCTTTACGTATTTCTAGAGAATGTAACAATGGTATGCATTTAGGAAAGATTAAAAAAGAATCTAAGGATATACAATTTAGAAAGAAAGTTCATAGTTTGAAAGGGAATCTGGTTCCTCTTGAGTATAAAAATAGTAATTATAATAAAACAAATATTACAGATATGAATGATGTTCCGATAGAAACTTTTGAAAGTTCTAATGAAAATATAGAGAATAGCTCGCAATTTAGTAAAAATTTAAACACGAAATATAAATCTGAAAATCAGATAAGTTTGACTTCTGGTACAATTTCAAGATCAGAATCCCTAACCACTAGTATTGATACAGATCACTGTTTGAATGAATCAGCTTCAACAAAATCTAGTACTACAGAAACAGTATCAGAGATTTGGAAACCACAAGTGCCTAAAACATTAAACATTATTCCATTGACATTGAGTAACTCTAATTGTAAAGGAAATAAAAAGTATCAAGAAAGTGATTTGGATAATATAGAAGATACTCCTAAACTAGTGCGTCAAGGTTCCTATGTGTTGGATACTCCAAGTCCTATATTATTAGCACATATGCAAATGGAGCTAGCCAGTTCAGCTTGTACTCCCTGTTCAGAATATGTTCCAACCAAACTGTGTGCCAATATGATCCATCCAAAGGAATGGAATGTTGCACAAGCTAAAGTTGAGTGGGAATATGAGACTAAAAGCAAAGAATCTATTCCTATGGAATCATTTAAATCTGTGTCTACACTTCAAGGAAACTCTTATTCTAATACTGGTCGTACAATGTGTAAATCAATTTCTTTACAAACAAAACCTAAATCCTGTTTTGCAATGTATCCATCTACAAGATCTGTTGATTGTATTCAAACAATGTTAGCTAAAGAATATACAGATAGAAGTAATAAACAAATTAATCATGGTAAGAAGTTTACTATGGATAACAGTATTGAGGAAAAACAAAGATTTCAAACACAGAGAAAATGTCACAGTTCTTCTACTGTTAATTCAACATGTAAACTTGAAGGTTCCCTGGAAGACCTAAATGAGTATAATAACACTTCTGTAAGTAATAATTTGACAGGGAAGGTCTCAAGTAACATAGAAATACAAGACTCTATATCTAAGTTAAAATCTTCCATTGCATCTGATAAACTTTTAGTAGTTTATAAAGAGGTACAAGATATGCATAAAAAGCAAATGGCTGAACTAATGTCTCGACAGCAAAGAGAACAAATACTACTTCAAAAGGAATTTGAAGAACAACAGTTACTTTTGTTGACTGAGATTAAAAAATCGTTTCCAGAAATTTCAGGTTCACTACTTTCTGAAAATATTTTATCCCCAGCTTTCGATCAAATCAAAACCCCTAATGGTGACAAATGTTTCGAAAACGCTGATAATAATACACAAAATATCAAAACATTAAAAAATAATTTACAACACGAGAATGAAGTAGAACACTCACAGGATGATAATACAAAAATAGTTCTGTGTCCATTGAATTACATTTATTCTGACATAAATTTTGATAATGCTCCCTGCTCTATTAATTATCCGTGTGTGGTACAATCATTAGAAACAGAACTAGCATCTAAAATTAATAATTGTGTGACCAGAATAGAAAAGAAAGACACAGAGATACAACCACCAGCTGACACAAGAAACGATGAAGAGAAATCGTTAGTAGAGAATGATGAATGTAAACGTTCAAATGTTAGTCGGGAATTATTTCCTTTAGATAGTAAAACTACTCATGTACCAATCCTTGATAGGACAATATATGCTGCTAAACATGTAAGAATAGTCTAAATTTATATTTTTTATTTCGCACGCCACTCAAAATCACATAATAATATTTGTGTTACAGATAAAAGCAGCAACTATAATCAGTGCATATGTAAGAGGCTATTTAGTACGTAGAATGATGCGGACCGAACGCGTGATTGCTTTAAAAAATACATATAAGGAAGCTTTACACTGCATGCTTAAACTTCATGTCGACGCACCCCTTAATCGTTCAGAATTTAATTTTTTACATCGTCTTCAATTACAGGTAACATTCTCAAGAATTTAGTAGAAAAATATGTTTTTGTTTTTTTATAATTTTTTAAAACAGTTTAAAACAGTTGATGTTTTAGTTTACTAATTATGTGAATATATGGTGACATGTTTGTTATTTTTCTTTTTTTATTTATATTTACTTAATAATAATTAGCAATCAATAACATAGAATTAAATAAATAGTTTCTACTTAAGATATCTTACATCTTTTTAATAGTAGAAATATTTAAATATAGCTTACTTAAATTTATTATTTTATTGCTGTCAATAAGTCAAATGAAATCAAATCTTTAACATGGAAGTGTTTGAAAGAAGTATATTCCTAAGAATTTTGTGATTTCTAAAAGTGCGATGCAGCTTCTATGAATATAGTGGAGTTATTTGCCCAAAATCCTCCGAACAGAATGCAAGTAATAGCGCAAGATCGTGAAATCAAGCAATCTCGTATAGAACGTCCAACATCTGCAAGATCGTACTCGTTTGCAACACAACGGACTTTAGCCAGGAAAAAACTGAAGGAGTATGACTCTGCATAGTAAAATTTACATTACCTTTTATAAAAAGTTCAATAAATTTTAATGTAAAATGTTATTAAGATAAAATAAATTATTTTATTATTTGCTATTATCACTTGTATTAAATATTTTGTATTTTATATACATTGTGGTGTCTGTAGTGCACTTTGCGTTTTGTAGTAAGTAGTTTCTTTCATAGAAAAAGAGAATTTACATTATATCAATGTAATCATACTTGATTTCAATAATTGTAATATCGATTATCGATAATCGATCGAATATCGTGTAATTTATGTATTGTTTCGTTTTTTATCGCTAGGATGGAAGAGTATCAACCAACTTCGTTTGTTCGTTCATGTTTGTCTAGATCTAGATGTCAAACTTGGACTTCAGATGTTAAAGAAAGACTTATCTCTTCAAATATTTTGTGTAAGTTATTACCTTTTTCAAATATAATTGCGAAAATCA
>NW_017100433.1:147856-151012 GCF_001263275.1 Habropoda laboriosa | reverse complement strand
ACAGTATTAAAAGGAGTACCAGTGCTGGAACTGTACGGAAACCATGGCGGTAAAATTATAATAGTGCCTTCTATTATTGTTTTAGTATATGCACATTACGTTAATATGTAAACACATCCAATTTGTGCCTGAATTTTTTAATAAATTTGTTTCGTATAAAATATAGTTTTCATATTTGCATGAGTCATTTATATCGTAAAGAAATTTTAATATGTACACACTTACATCATTTATTCTTCGATCGAAAACATATAGTCAAATTATAAATATAATATTATCTTTCAATAAGAAGCCGTAACATTCAATTTGTTTTATAATCGATAGTAGGAGTAACGATGTTACAAACGTCATTTTAAATGTTTCGTAGAAAAGGCAATTCGTATGACCGCTTGTGCGGCACGTAAGTACTTACGCGTACACGCGTGCGCACACACGCGTATCGTATAATGTTCCGTGACGGAATGAAAACGGAGTAGTGTGCAGTAATCACGAGGATATTTTGGATTGTTTTTTAATATTGTTTATTGCTTGCAGTAATTGTGATTGAGTTTTAACGAGAGAACCATGTGTGACAATGTGGACAGCAATCCATTTGCTGAATTGTTTTCAACTATGGACGATGCCTTGTCTGCGACGCGCCCTGAGTGTTTCACAGTTATCAAGAGAAAAGTTTATTACACTGGGCAACACGGGATTAAAAATGTTGACAATGTTGCGAAAACCACAAATTTTCAAGACTTCAAAGATCCTAGAAAGATCCTTAACTGTCTTCTTGGTGATATATTTGGAATAACTTTAGAAGCGAACGTACATGAAAACCGTGAATTGGTTTTTCTTGACGTTGATTCTATCGAACAAGCAGTTTTTCAACGATTAATGTTACCTGATATTAAATCCAAATTAGTACCTATCGATTACTCTCAGCAAAGTTTTAGTGATTCTCATACAACAGAGGAAAAAGTAATACCGTATTTATTTGAAAGCTACTGTCGATTACAACAATATCAAACTACACTCGAAATCTCTGATATTCTTTGTAAAATACGTCAGGTTATATTACAAAATGCAAGTGTTGCATTGCAAGAACCAGAGTTATTCGAAGAGCAAGAGGTACGTGAATTTAAATTTATCTATGGAATGTTTATTTGTACATTGCTTAGTTCAGCAAATGTATCAGATTTAAAAGAATGTAGCTTAATTTTCTTACATCTTTCAGATTCACAATCAATTTGTTGAATTATGCACAGATACAAGTGAGCCGAAACCAGAACTTGTTTCATTTACCTACGGTATCATTACTGAGTTGCAAGCAGAAAATGAAAAAAATGCTACAGATGCAATAGCCACGTCTTTTAGACCTATTCTTGATATAATTTATAAAGAAGCAGCACAATGTGATACTATCAATTTCCGTCAATATTGGTTTACTATATTACATCTCTTCTCTTCCATAGAACCTTTAGCAAAATTGGTAATTGATCATAGTACTCCTAAAAGCAAGCAAGGTCGAGCTTATGAAGATACATTATTAGGTGCACTTTTTAGTTTGAATTGTTTATCAAAAACAAGGACAGAACGATTCTATTATTTTGACCGCCCATTACAGCAGGTAAGTAAAATGTCGAAAAAGGAAAAAAAACGGAAAATTTGATTAAACTATGTATGGAATAATATTTTTTTTTATATATTCGCTTGTAGTCTTCTGCTGGTACTGAAAACTATATTTGGACAGCATTGGGTGCACTAAATAAATCACTACAAAAGATTTTCCATTTACTGTTAAAATGCTCTACAGAAGTTCGCCATTTAACCTTACGGTGGATAGGCAATTGCCTTCATTTAAATGCAAATAGAGGAAAAATTTGGAATACCCAGAATGAGGTCCATTTCAGCCCGATGCTGTGGGTTTCCGACGGTTTTATGTTAAATCTAGGAAATGTACTATTGCGTCTTTGTCAACCATTTTGCATTGAACCAAACGAATGTAAAGTACCTAAAATTGATCCAACATACTGTGCAGCAGAGGTCAGTCAATTTATGAAAGCATGGGTAAAATAAGATTAACTCGTTAAAACTTTAAACAGATAGTATTTTACAAAAATTGTCTAGATCAATAATCAGGAGGATGAATGTGTAAATCCGATTGTACATTTAAAAGGTATGTCTTCAGAAACTTGTTTGATACCAACATCAGAAGGTGGTGCCAGGCCAGCTGCAAAAACCTTTGGATTTACTACTGAATGCTTTTTCTTAACTCACAGAGCATTAGACCTTGGCTACAGAGTAGTATTAGATAAACTTTTAAGGTTTGTGAGTTTTCTGTTTATAATTAACTGTAATTTATATGGAAGTTATATTAAAGTGATGATATTTAAAATTGCAGAACAAATCAGAATCTAGTAAGAATGCAAAGAGAATCTGAAGAAGCACTGAGCGGTGGTAGTTCAGAAGTACTAAAAATAATAACTCGGCGTATGGAACAAGAAATGACCAAGTACGTTAAAAGTAAAACAAAAGAAATATGTATTTTACGATAATTGTTTAATAATTAATAATTATAACATATTTTTGAAATTTCAGATATTTATCTTTAAGGACGAGTCTATTAGTGCCAGAAATGTTAAAGCTCTTATCAAAGTTTCATGCAACAACAGCATTCTGGCTAGTGCAAGTATATTTAAATGATACAAAAATTGGAGAAAATGAGCAGAATGATTACATTCCAAAAGAATGTAAAGTGGTAACGTTCCCTTTACCAGAAGCTGTTCCAGATACTTTGAGGTATTGTTAAAATATCTTGTGTTCTTTAATTACATTGATATTTTTTTCTATTTACCAAAATACTGTTTTCACATAGATGCATTCCTGAATTCGTGGTAGAAAATACCATTAGATTTTTGTATCTATTGCGTCGTCTGAATCCAAATATTTTTGAGGAGCAAGGGCCATCTTTCTTGACACCTGTACTAACGGAGGTGAGGTAACAATAATATGTACAGTAAATGTTTATTAGTGCAAGTTAATGAAATAATTGGGTATATTACATTATTATACAGATCATAGTGTTAATAGAGTCTCAACAACGTTTATATAATCCTCATTTACGTGCCCGCTTGGCAGAAGGTTTAGAAGCTCTTTTACCTACAAGCGATGAAA
>NW_017100433.1:104995-147735 GCF_001263275.1 Habropoda laboriosa | reverse complement strand
GATTGTTCCGAATTTACTTAAAGTATTCGTAAGCATTGAAATGACTGGACAAAGCGTAGAGTTTGAACAAAAATTTAACTATCGACGACCAATGTACGTTGTTATGGAGTATTTGTGGAAATTACCAGAGCATCGTAATAATTTTGTGTAAGCGAAAAGCAAAAATAATATATTATTTGAGGGTAGTATTAAACAGTAATAATTGATTGGAAATAATATCAAAACTGAATGCTTATCTTATAGTTGTTTAGCTGAAGAAGCAGAAGTCAATATGCAAGCAGCTCAACCTCCATTATTTTTACGTTTTATAAATCTTTTGATAAATGATGCAGTTTTTCTATTAGATGAAGCACTTTCAAGCATGGCCAAATTGAGGCAATTGATTCAAGCAAGGTATTGAATTTCGCCATTGGCCTTTGATTCAATTAATATTAAGTTTGTATTAAGTTTGATTGTCGTGCTATCATAGAGGGCAAGCATTAAAAGGGAAAATGGAGAGTGGAATAAGCTACCACAACATGAACGCGACCAACAGGCTGTTTATCTTGTACATCTTGGAATGATTGCTCGATTTGACAATATATTAGGTAGAAAAACGATATACGCGTTAAAAATGTTAACTACAGAAATAAAATCAATTTTTTGTCATCCAATAATGGTGGATCGCATTGCTTCGATGCTTAATTATTTGCTACTTCAGTTGGTTGGACCAAATAAAAAAAATTTGAAGGTAGGAAGTGAAACAAAGTATTTAAGTAATAAGAATTGATTTCAATATATATGTATATATAGTTATTTTGGCAAATTTTTGTAATTTTAGGTGAATGGACAGACGGAATATGCGTTTAATCCAGCAAATTTATTATTAAATATATGTGAAATTTATATAAATCTCAGCGAAAGCGAATCCTTTACACTTGCTGTTTCTCAGGATGGTCGTTCATACAGTCCAGAATTGTTTAAACTGGCCGATAATGTTCTTGGTAAGTAACTGGTGGTTATTATCAATTTCAGCTTTCATTATAAGTGGTACAATAAGCAGTAAATAAATAAAGGATATTTAAAATGTATTACGGTTAATAATAACATTTTAGTTCGTATTGGTGGGGTTGGTATATTAGGAGATTTGGATCAATTTGCAAAAAATGTAGAGGCGGCGGCAAGTCAGAAAAAAGAGGAAGATGAAATGTTAGTTAATGCTCCCGATGAATTTCTCGATCCAATTATGTCTACTTTAATGACAGATCCTGTTATACTTCCATCATCAAAGATAATTATTGATCGACAAACAATTGCGAGGTAGTATTTGTTTGTTATTACGATTACTAGGTAGCGTGGTTTGTTAGAATAAAGTGTATTTGATTAGTTTTGTTGGTACTACTATTTAGGCACTTATTAAGCGACCAAACTGATCCGTTCAATCGATCTACCCTTACTATGGATATGGTAAAATCAGACATTGAACTTCAACGTAGAGTACAAGAATGGATACGAGAGAAGAAAGCAAGGAAAAACGGGAAATTGTCGTTGGTTCTAAAAGAATAAAAGTTTGGGAATTCTGTTATGGAAAATATGTTTCTTAGGTTGGAATATTCTTTGGATGGATTAATAAGAATTGAATTTCCACGATTTCAGATAACAAATAAAAGAAAGTGTTTCAAACGGCAAATGGCCAGTGTTTAATATTGTTTAATTCACATTTTGTTAGGTTATTGTTTAAAAATGTTGATCGATTACTATTAAAATTGAAGAAACAATATAACAGTTGTAAGAAATATATCGCCTGTGTTTATAGAACACTGACAAGTTCATTAAAATCGGTAATAAACCAGGAAGATTGCAGCTTGACACTCTCTCTGATTACATTTCCTCCGTATCCTACACATAGTAAAAAGGATATTAAGAATGAATAAAGTAAGAAAAATGATATAAATTGTATAAAAGATAAAATAAAATAAAGAAGTAGACGGTAAGAAGAAGTGGAAGGTGTGCATGTGTGTACCTATAAATAAATCTGCTATTGAAATAGTTTCTAAATCTGTTGCTCCATCCCCGATATGTACAACAGTTTTAAATCCCTTCTCCTTTTTGAGGTATTCAATCACTTTTGTTTTTCCACCACTGTCCGCAGTGGGTTGATCTTCGTCAAATCCTGCATATTCACCTATGGCAATGGAAATTGATAAAATATTCAGATGTAGGAAATGAAACACGATTATTGTAGAAATAAGAAAGAAAAAGGAAGTTACCGGTGAAGTAGAATTTAAGTCTATTCGCAAAAATATTCTCTAATGGAATATCAAGAGCTGTGGCAACTGGTGCAATTAAAGAATGAAATCCACCGGATATGAAAAATACTTGTTTGTTACGTGTTCGTAAAGCTGTTATCAATGTTCTGAAATGTTTTGGAAAAATTTGAAAGCAAACGATATAAAATTCTGATCGATTTCAATTACTTCTTACTTAATTCCAGGAGAAAGTTTGATCGGATGAGAAGCTATAAATTGTTTGATTTGCATAAAACTTGGTTTTATAATATTCAGCCTTTCTAGCAAAGATTGTCGAAACGTTAGATCTCCTCGCATCGCTCGGTGTGTTCTAAAATCACTTGGAATTAGCAGAATTGTACTGCTGCGCATGTTAAAACACGGCGATGGATGCGTAACGAAGGTTAACTGTGTTAAAAATATGAAATTGTTGGATGAAAAAGGAGAAATGGAAGAGAAAACTTACAAGGCAACGACATCATTTTCTTTTCCACAAAATTTCGCGAGTTGATCGATTCCTTCTTCTTGTATCACGGTGGAATCAACATCGAAAGTAACTGCATCAGCGTTCCTCCATATCAATCTTGTCTGGTTTAGATGTTCCATTTATTTCTACAGTATGCAACGCAACAGGTGGTACATATACGTACTATATGTAATACGTTGTATCGAAATTTGATTACCGTGGCAAATATAAAGCAGCTAACGATCAAAGCTTGTCTCTACGAGGAAGGATACGAAAGAAATATTTCCATGCTTGCTGAAACTTTAAACACCGATAAGAAAGTTGTAATATACATAAGTACATAAATACATATGTATTTACGTAAACAGATTTATTACGAAATCTATTACGTTGTTTTCCGGTCATGTTAAAATGTAATTAGATACAGATTATTAGAATAGAAAGAAGTTGGTATTTTGAAAAAATTTGAATATTTCACCGTTGTGAAAAAATATTAATGCATTTCGAGGTTAACAAGAGGTTGTTTTCGATACACCATGGAATTTGTTAGAAAGCAAAGGTAACAAAGAAAATGATTAACGTGGGAAGGGATAAACGATATTATACGATGTATAAAACGATATATACAAAATAAATGAAGATAAAAGAAGACAAAGAATAGGAGGCTATTTAAGAAGTGGAGTAGAATGAGTAGAATAGAATGGAATGGAATAGAAGGAAGAATAATTAGAAATAAATGTGCCCATGATTTTTTTCGATGCACGAGTGTGTGGGTGTAAGATATTTTTTGTTTGATTCGATCAAGAGAAGGAAGGGTAAAGTTTTGGAAAAACGGTGTTTCGTCGACGCACATATGTAGATAAATACGTAGCAGAAGCGTTTTGATTATCGAAAAATGAAAGGAACGTACGATAAATCGAGATATCGGACGAGAGAAAAGAAAAAGAAAGAGCGACGGCCGCTGTATGGAGTGTTACCGGCACGGCACGACGCGGTATGCCTCGGTCGAGTAACGTGCTGCGCTCTGGTTAGGAACTGCAATGTTATCGAGGTGGTGGTATCGATGAATAGAGCAAAGCGCACGATGAGAAAATGAAAAAGGGTAGTCGAAGATCGGGAGACTAACGGAAGTTATTCCATAATAGTGCGTCGGGTGGCGTTCGTACGGTTTGATGCGTGCAGGCGTGCGCGGCCGGGCGTCGCGATCATCGGAAGAAGGATCGAAAAATAGGGAGGGCAGTCGGTTGCGAGCATCATCGAGGGTCGCGCGACCTATCGCCGATCGCGTCGTTAACAACGATGATTCTTCCCGAGTCATTTCGAATCGAACAAACGGAGAATAATATCGGAGAAGATAATTGAGAAAGTTTGAAATCGATTTTGAAAATAAGCGAGAGAAGGGAGAAGAGGGTGAAAGAAAGAAGAGACGCGCGCGAACAAGAACTCGCGATGCGGTTAATCGGTAATCGGTTAATTCGCGTAACTTTGTCGATTCTGGTGGTTTATCGGGAGTTGAGAGAGACGAAAGGGGAGAAAATGGAGATTGGGAAGGAGTTTGTAAATTCGTCGTCGTTTTGTCGTCCGTTTCCTGAGATGATCTTGGAAGGGAATAAAATTGGTAGATTGAAGAACGGAAGTTTAGTGCACGATAAATTGGTTTATCCGATCGGATGGTATCGCGTGGAGGGAAACGAGACGTACGGATGCATGTGTAACTTGCGAGGGTGCTTGAAAAAATGTTGCAGACGAAACGAGATTTTAGGGGAAGGCGATCGGCCGAACTGTACTCGACTGTCGGACGGTGCACTCGCACCGGATCTCGTTCTCGAAGAGCACCAACTCGCGAGCGAGATACACGGGATCTCCCGTATAAGCGATCTGTTCGTTCTGGTGGAGGACATGACGTGTCCGGAGAACACGTACAAGTACATGCTCGAGCCGGAACGTTACGAGGAGGACGCGTTCGTTCTGCAAGCGAACGGCACCCTTGGAACCTGGTCCACTAAGTTTCCGGCATCCACCTATTGCCTCGACTGGAAAGAATCCTTCGAGAAGATCGTCGCACTCGTTTGTTTCTCCACCAACGATTCTTCCTCTTCCTCTTCGTACGAGGAGGAGGAACAGCAGCAGTCTTACAAGATCGGTATCATCGTTTCTATTCCCTTTTTCTTCGCCACTTTCTTCGTCTACGCGATCATCCCGGAATTGAGGAACCTCTACGGCAAGACCCTAATGTGCTACGTCGCTTCCCTGGTACTCGCCTACACTTTCCTCGTCTTAGCTAAGCTGTTTTACCTAAAATTCGCCTTCTGCCTGACCATAGGTAAGTTTTTCCGTGTGTAATTCCATACATTCCACCGGTCTATTTTCATCTTTGAACGGTCATTCAGATCGAAGCCTAACTCTACAGGCCCCTTTGTGTGGTTCGTTCTCAGGAGCGCAGTGATATCGTTCGAATCGTTCGTTGCCGCGTCTCTACGTTTAGCAAATACAGACATACTTACACGTCTATTTTTTCCGATGAACAGCGTAAACTCTTATCAAGCAGATATACCGGTTTTTGCTTCCACTACGATCGCTTCGATTGGTAGGAGGATGATGCGTAATACACGCGTTGCCGACAGTCAGTAGCGTGCCGATCGTTCACGCGAGGACACCTTTTCTCTAAACGACCAACCTGCCTAAGAAAAATCGACAGAAATTCGTGCCATCACGGTTCGCTATTTCGCGACAGCGACAGCAGCCGGATCGTGGAGGAGACAAATCGCAAGGATCGGTTTTTCAGTTGCGCGCGTGACGTGTCGCCTTTGACCCGTATACGTGGTATACGTGTATACTCGCGTTCCACTCGTTTCGCTTTTTCTCGGATAAAGAGATCTCTTCTGTGGCTGTGGAGGGGGTAGAGGTTGCCCTTCGATCGTTTCGGCGGCACTGGCCGAAAAACGAAATGTCTTCTTCGCACCGTCGCGTTTATCATTTCAGATAAGAGTAGACGACGCGAGGCGTAGTAATTTAAAAAATTGCAAAGAGAAGAAGACGGAGGAAAGGGGGGATTGGTCGCGGCGTTGACACGTTTCCGCGTAAAGCGATAATGTTTGCGGTCATTATGAATCGAAAGGAATCGTGGTGGTAGTCGGCGAGCGAAAACCTAGCTACGAAGATGTTGGTTGTGAATCGGTATCGTTCATCCTCAGTCATCCTCGGGATTGGTTTGTTAACGGTGGTGACGATCGTTGGGATAAACGCGATCGACGAGGATTCGTCGAATGTCGGGGAAACGAAGGGAAAAAGAACGCGCGTCCCGTTGTGTTGCCCGGACGCGAGTCGTCTCACGAGCACACGATGCGTCCAAACGAACGACACCTTCCCTTTTCCGCCGCTTTACGATTCCCGCTTGCTCACCTTGATCAACCAAATACCGGACCGACACCGCGACTTGGATCTCTACGTTCGAAATCCCTGCGAAGGCGGTCAACGTTATCAACTCAGTCCGGACAGGTATCCGGACGATGCGTTCATGCTTCTCGACAATGGTACCATCTACAAGCAGAACGAGAAGACGATCCTCCAAGAGAGGGAATATTGCTTCGGCGTTGTCGACACCGACGCCTATAACGTGATCCTTTGCTTCGATTTCGAAGATGATCAGGCAGACACGGAGAAAATCACGGTAGTCTTTCCCGTCGGATTGATCGTCTCGGTGCCATTCCTCTTCGTCACCTTTCTCGTCTATACGCTCCTACCGGAGTTAAAAAACATGCACGGTCGCACTCTTCGCGGATACATCGGCTCTCTACTTGTCGCCTATGTGGTACTTGCCGTCGTACAGATCTCTCCGCAGGAGCAAATCTCAGATCCCTTGTGCATCGCTTTCGGTACACCGATATTTTCACACAACACCTCTCTCTCATCCATTCACACCACACCAGTGCCGCATATGCTTCTCACAAATATAGCTTTTCCATTATGTTTCAGCGTTCGTTATCCACTTTTCCTTCTTGGCTAGCTTCTTCTGGCTAAACGTCATGTGCTTCGATATTTGGTGGACATTTGGGTAAGTTGACTTTCAACGCAATTTCCGTCGCAATGTAATTTTCCTATCGGAATATACGCCCTAATCGCTCCGAGCTTATTCTACGAACCGAAACGTGCCCCGTCTAACGCGTTGCAAATGCTATCCATTATTCCTCTGCCCGAGGAAATTCGATAGTTGACGAACGTCGAGGAAAATTGATAGCGGTATAACGAGAATTAATATCCGGTTCGTGACGGCTCGTGTATACTCTGCAAACATTCTTAAATTAAGTTGGATCGGTCCACCACCGAGCAAACGACCACGCGATTCCTCTTCTCTCCACTTATTTTATCTAAACGGCTCTTTTCCCTTCGCTCTATATTATACTACGTTGTACGATCATTCTTGCAACAAACCGAACTGTCTAATATACCCATCTCGCAAAGAAACGTGCCATCCCGATTCTTTTCTCAGTTGAAATCTTATAAAACTGCCTTAATATTCGTATGTGTCTGTGAAGCAGCACCACCAAACAAGGTGTACAGCAAACAAATCCCCAAACCTGAGAATCCCTCTTTTCTTCCTCGTTACGCCGATCCACGCCGACGCTCTATCAATTTCACCGAATTAATTAATCAGCAAGAATTTGAAAATGAAACGACCGTGTTTCTTTCCACGCCAACCCTTTCCATTATTCGTCGAATCGCTTTCGTTCAGCTTTTCGAGAGATCGCGCATCGTATAGCCGACATATAGCATACCGGTATTTTTAAACGTTCCACGAATCGACCAGTAACATTTTCTGAAGAGGCTCGCGTGACGAGTATGTCACGTGGGAAAATTCTAACTTACTCCTATCACACGAGCCGGTCTAATATCATTTCTACGTAATTGTTAAAAGAACAGCCCTATTGCCAAGCCCTTTTTATCGTATAAATACAGCTAGGCGTGTACGAGCCAAGGGTGTGGTGTGGCGTGGTGTGGCGACACCCGTCACTCTTCCTTCATATCATCGCCCCGCCCCCATCTACTAACTCCTAACCTAAGTACATACTATATGTATACATATATCACCACCCTTTCTTTTCTACCTCGATCCTCAATCTTATTGAGAAGAAGTACGATACATACTCTGCGAATGAAATTCTTGACGAACGTTGGAAACTTCACACGTCACGTCGTGTTCGCCGCAAGATACGATTGGCAGGAAATGTGAAATGCGTCATCTGAAACCGCAAACTGCACCGTATCGTTTCGTACACCGTACGCGCGCGTAGTCGCAGAAAGAAAGAAGCTGCAAATGCTTTTGCGTTAAAGTGAGATTTTTCAATTTCTTCATTTTCAGAGGTTTCCGATCGCTGCAGGGCAGCGTAAAGCAAAGGGAGCGCAAGAAATTTTTAATATACTCCATTTATGCTTGGGGTTGTGCATCGGTTCTTACCGGAATCTGTGTCATCATGGATTTCCTTCCCGACATCCCGGAATATTTTATCAGACCGGAATTCGGCACGCAAAGTTGTTGGTTCACGAGTAAGTTCTCACGTTGATACTCTTTACTTTTCCCTATCCTTCCCATTTCGGTTCTACTCGATGGGAGAAAGCAGAAACAACGTGTACTATCCAATCAAATCTTATTAACCCTTTGCCTTGTAAATTTTCTAATTAGTTTTCGTTTTACGCACTTTTCAAGCGACTAGTAAATATGATTAATCCATTGAAATATCACAAGGCAACGAGTTAAAATGAAAACTATCCTGATAACAAATGATAATTGTTTATTATAATCGATTATAATGCTATTTTCTGCATAGCGGATAAAGCAAAGGCGATATACTTTTATGGTCCTATGGGCGTCACCGTACTTTGTAACATATGTCTTTTCGTCTCCACTGCGTTGAAGATCGTGCGACATAAAAAGGATACGGCTCATCATCTGAAAAGCATGGACAGTAGGCGCCACGACGACAATAAACAATGGTTCGTTCCCTTTTTATTCGTTTACACGACCAAATGAAAAACTCAAACTACGCGCACATACACACGCGTGCGCCACACGACTAGCCACCCGCAGCGGTTCGTTCAATGGCTTTATTTTCATTTAGTTATATGCCGTATCGACATTACCGCGGCTCTTATTGCCCCTTCACGAGAGTTCAATTATTTTCGGATCTTTTCGTAGACTATTCACGCTCGCTCGCTCGCTCGCTCGCTCGCTCGGCCGCGCGTGAAACAAAGATTCTTCCCATGGCTCGATTTGTTTTCTTAACGGCTGAAGGCGGGTGTTCCTCTCGAGTAATAAATACATCCGTCCGAGCAAGTCTCGCGTACGGTCGCACGTTTCACGCCTTCCTGTCGATCCTTTACTTATACGTATATGCATCTCGGTCGAAACTCTTTCTATCACGTTTACGCGTGTGCCATCATTTTACGATACACCAAACCTCTTTCTGCATACATATTATACACGTATCAACACTAAACTTTAACAATTTCTCCTTTCGTCGTCTTTCTCTCTCAATTTTAATCCGTTTTATCCAGGTTCAATTTATACTTGAAACTGTTCATCGTAATGGGCATTAATTGGTCGATGGAGATAATATCGTGGCTGTGCAACAACTCACCGACGTACATTTGGTACCTTACAGATCTTACCAATACCTTGCAAGGTGTAATCATTTTCTTGATTTTCGTTTGGAAGGATAAAATCAGACGGTTGCTCGTAAAAAAGTTCACTTGTCACCAAAGTAACATTTTATCCAGAAACTCTACTCGCAGTGCTTGCCATAGTTCAGCGGCCTCTCGTACCTGCACGACATCGGCGACACCGGTTCAGGAGAAGATCACAGTTTATTCCAACGAATCTTCTCACGGCAGAGCAACGTTTAATAATTAACCGGTGAGATTAGAACGGGCAGCAATGTTCAAACATGTTGTATGTTGCACGCACGAATGCGTGAAAGAAAATCTTGAATGAACGAAGAAGAAGGAACGAAAGGAAAGCGAAGAAATTTACGTTGAGAAATTAGTGTATTTTCTTCTTCTTCTTTTTTTTATTTTTTATACCGCACATGCTATTCGATTGATACTCGATGGAAAGGTCGGTCGACGCAGAAAATGAGAACAAAATATGTTCAGTGGGAATTTCACCGAAGAATATCTAGTCATCACCGATCCGAGTTACCTTTGGAACACGTTCGGTATTGCTACACTCTATCGTCGTCTACATATATTCACATATGAAAGATTTAAGCTTAATTAAATACCAGTATATCGTATGTTCGTTAAGAATATAACTTCTACCCTGCCATACGTGCTTTCTTCTCATAACCAATAAGTTCTAGTATTAAAAACTGTATTCACGTTTTATGTCATCAAGTGTATCGAATTGTGCTTTTATAAGCTAAGAAAGTAACAAAACAGTGTCGTTATGTATCTCAAAAGAATGTGTATTATCTGAAAATTTTGTACATTTTCCGTACATACACGTCTGAATTAAACACGAATTATACATATATTTTATTTTAAAATGATATTAAAGTATAGTACAAAATAATTAATATCTAAAATAATATTACACCGAGCTTATCGATTAAACTATGCTACTACAAGTCCGTAACCGTGTTATTCGTGTCAAATGCATAAACATCTAAACACCATTTCTCACCCGTTTACCACGTACGAACGAAAAGAAACTTTCCTTTCTTTCTTCTTCCCTTCCTTCCTATTTTCCTTTTATATCTTTTCTCATCCCTTTAAGCAAATACATCTTCTCTATCGGCTCCGACGCCTTCTCCATCTTCCAAACTGGAGAAATTTAAGAAATGGGCAGGTCTATGGATCTCGTGATAAAATTCCTTCGGGTTCGCCAATTGCAGTTCGTACTTCATATTCGGATCGTGTCTTACACCTGTGATCGTACGAGAAAAATAACAATTTCATTGTGTCTGACTGTTCATCCCCGTCGACAAACAAGTCGTCTTATACTGTATATACACTAGACAAACAAGCGTGTCTTACCCATAAAGTTATAGTTCCAGGATCCTTGACTCGGAACCATAAAGAAACCAAGGAAACGATCGGACAACAACATTTGTACTTTCTCATAATGACTAGGTAGATAACCTTTAGGATTATTTCCCTTGTCGGTATTTTGCTTTCCCCATTCAAAACCACTGTGAAGTAAACCCAGAGTTTCGTGACAACATACTTTTTCAAAAGTTTACGTATCTTTGGCGTGACGATAATCACATTTCATCCAACAAAATATACAAACCTAGGTGTTAATTTGTACGCTGTAAGGGAACAGGATCCTGGTGTAAAACTGCAAGTAATAACGATAGTCTTTTCTCCATCCCAAATTGGATTTTCTGCCATTATTCGAGCATGCGTAGATATATCCTAACGGAACATGACGAAAAACAAAATAATACAAATTCACACATACTGCGCAATCGAGAATTTACAGCTAATCAATACAACGAGTAAATATGTTACGAACCTGAGGTGATAATTGCGGTAGCTCGTTAGGTTGAGTATGAATCCAACCGAGAGGCTCCATCTCCTTGAGGTATTGGTGATTTGGAAGCGTACTAGGTAAGTGAACCGTTTGATGAGTTCCCCACTGTGGAGCCATAACTATACATCGTATTTCTTTTACTTGTGGATTATCCGGTGGGCTAATACCATACAAATATCCTGCGATCTACACCAGTAATTCAAGACAATGCGTGTACATGTATTTTTAGCAACTTGAATAATCTTGTAACAAATCTTGTATTTATATACCTGTGCTCGCAAGTCCGAAATAGTTACGAATTTCTTGAGAACATTCTTTGGTAAAATGTAAGTGTAACCAGTCTCTTTGATATCGTCCGACGACACGTATATATGATTGGTCCGCAAATGTAAATTAGTAGCAGAAATTGCTCTTACTCGCCATTCTGTCTTCGAACTGAATGTTTGTGTTTCGTAATTGGAAGTCGTAGCTGTGATAATTTCGTCGCCATGTTTGTTCACTGTTCTTGTAGTCGTTGCTGTAAGCTGCGACTGTTCCTTCGTTTGCTTTTCTATTTCAGCGATTTGTTGACGTTGTGCGGATGGTGCGCTAATTTCCATACCCAAGATAATATCTCGAATTTCCGATTGAGTCAGTGACGCGACATTCACACTAAAAACAACAATTTTACAATTTTAAAGCTCTCAAATAGCTATACAGGGTGTCTCGTAACTCCTCGAACACCCGGAAATGGGGGGTTGCTGGAGTGACTCTGAACAACTTTTTCCTTTACCAAAATGTTGTTTGAAGCTTCATTTTTGAATTATTAACGAAAAACACTGGCTAATCAGAGCGCGCGTAGAGTCCGCGCCCAGGCACGGAAGCGCTGACTCTCATCCGCGCGCGATCGTGATCAAATGCGTATAGCTTCGTTTTTGAATTATTAACGAAAAACACTGGCCAATCAGAGCGCGCGTAGAGCCCGCGCCCAGGCACGGGAGCGCTGACTCTCATCCGCGCGCGATCGTGAACAAATGCGTACGCGTGACTTCTCGGTTATCGATCGCTGTCAAAAAATTTTCACTTTGCACCGCTATTTTTATAAGGCTTAGAGAAATGGTTTTTTTGCCGTCATTCCCACGTTTGTATAAATTTTTGAAAAAATTGCAATTAGTCGGAATCGCGCGCGCGCGAATGAGCCTCTGTTCTCCGTCCCTGAGCGCGGGCTCTACGCGCGCTCTGATTGGCCAGTGTTTTTCGTTAATAATTCAAAAATGAAGCTTCAAACAACATTTTGGTAAAGGAAATAGTTGTTCAGAGTCACCCCAGCAATCCCCCATTTCCGGGTGTTCGAGGAGTTACGGGACACCCTGTATACTCTGCACACATATCTGGTTGTGAAAAACAACCAGTCGCGCCACACATACTTGTTCTTCTTTCCGTAATCAGCCAAAATCAGATCTTTCAGTTGTACTTCAACTTTAATCCATTCATCGTCCGTCAAAGAAGGCCATATATGATGTGGTTCTGTTATGGTTGTCTTGTCAGGCTTCAGTACAACTTTTGTTCTTTCAGTGTTAACGTGTAACGCGCGGAGAATAAGAATTAAACGTGAAAACGCCTGTTAAAAAGGTGCGAAACATACAAAATATCAACCCACAAATGTCGATAGAAAAGGGAGGAACAGTTGAAAATGTGGGGAATTAACGATAATTACCGTATACGACGAAATTGTTTTCAACCAGTCGTCGTATAAATTGAATAATACCATTTGTGGTTCTGTTGCTTTCAAGATTAAATCGCCAAACTTTTCGACTTTCAAACAAGCCTGGAACGGCAACTGAAGCTCCGATCCTTTGATAACGATATTAGGGAAATCAAGTAAATGTACTTCCAACGGATCCAACATTCCCTTTCTGGTTACTATAATTTGCTTCGGTTGTTCCTCTACCGGTAAGGATCGAATAAGTGCAGCCACTTCTTCCGCAGTTTTCCACTTTGCCAACTGCAACCAACCGATATAACGTCTCGTTCATGAAACGAGAAAATTCTTTCGTCACAGTTCAGCCTACACGTGCACGTTAAATACATTTCACATACCTGACCTAAACGCTTTTGACCAGCCCAAACGGACGTATGAATAATCTTTAAAAACAATTGACCAGTCCGAGGGTTGAAAATAAAGATCGCTCCATTTATAGGCTTTGTGGTTAAATTGCCCTCGAACGTTTTGTGAATTGTAACGCGATAAACGTTCGTATCGTCCACGAACCTAACAAATTAGATCGATTAGAAACTTTTAAGTGACTCTATCTTTCTATTTGCATACATACGTATGTATGTATATCTAAGGGAAAATATAAATACCAAATGATTTGATTCGAAAACAGTTCTCCGTAATTTTGTGAAGAGAGATACGGTTCTGTAGGTTCCGATGAATAAAGCTGTAACGCTTTTCTAATGCGTTCTCGTAACACGTACAGAGCTGGATTAGCCTTCATTATCTTTGCCATTGCTTGCTGTATAAGAGGTTTACATCCTGGGAACCAGTTACCATACGCGCTATTAAACAAAATTAGTACGTTTAAGAAGCGTAATGGTCTTCTTTTATATACTCTTATACATATACCTATTTAAAAATTATATTCGACCGTTCAGATATGTACCTGTGCAAATTATACGCTAAATCAATAGCAATTAGCAATCCTGTCGGTGATGGATAAATAGACATATTGTCTGTTGTATAATCTAAGAATTTCGCTCTAGCATATCTTTCAATATCGTGAGAATCGTAATCTCCCCATCTAAGTTGTACGTCGATCCAATACTTTTGCGTGGTAGTGTTATCCATAAGATCTCTGTTCGAAAAAGCGAGTCACCATTTGTAAAAAGGTAAACTACGAAATATAACAGAATCAATGATAGAGAAGAAAGTTATTCGTTACTTTGAATCCGCGAGTAGCGATGGTCTAGAAACGTTCCATTTATATGCAGAGAAAAGTAAAATATCAGCGCAAGAAGAGTTCATCTTGTACGATTTTCTCGGATGTATAGTCTCCTTTTGTACGGTCTCGATTTCTAACGCATCCAATTCTTGATCGAAAACTTGACACAGATCCATTACGATCGATTCGTGCACCTTTTGCCACAAGTGGGCACGGAATATTTGAATCAATGAAATCTTCAACGTAGGAATTTTACCGTGCATAAATATTCCTGTCAAGTCCAGTTGCACCTAATAACAAACAAGAGAATCCACTTACTTCGAAAATATGCTTCAAATTCAAAGTAAACGTAATTACGAGTAATCAGCAATGTACTTTACCTGAAAACCAACATATACGTTTGCCCTGTTAATAGTCGGTGACCACCATAAGGTGAATCGACGATTTGGAATTTGATTCAAACCCGACCTTTGAGCGTTAGTTAATTTCTTGTATTTCATCGATTCTTCAAAGCCGGATGCTTTCTCCCTAAATAACGGGAAGAACAACAGGGTAACACGTTGTTAGCATTTTAATTCTCAAAGTGTCGATTTTCAAACAGTTTCCCTGTGATTTCGAGAATTTGGAAAATCTTACCAGAAAAGACCTTCCCAAGTTGGAAAGTACGTTCCCTTGAAGAGCGTATGCTCTAAGATACCTTCTACACCGCCGAGAGCCTGTATCATATCTGTTCTGTAATTATTCAAGTTCCATAGTTTGCCGTCGTGACGTTGATGGGTCCACCAGAAAGGATTTTGTTTCAACACCTATAAAACGTATACATAGAATACAGAGTTTTTACGCACGTAAAGAGCACTGTGCATAAAACACGTTTTCTAAGAACGTAGGTAACAAGGTACCTGATACTGTTTAAATTCGGTACGTATTCTCCAACCCTTATCGTAGGCGAGAGTGTGCCTGTCTTTCTGGAACAATGTATTTATTCTAGGAATACCACGATCCCAACTATCTTCGAGATCTTCCAACGTGAGCCTACGATTTTGGGCATTGGCTTCTTGTCGCTTCAACGCATATTCCGCCCACACTCGCTGCGAGTCTATAAACTCAGATTCCCAAGGTTGAATGTATCGATATAAATTTGGAATTAACTGATCTTCATCGTGACTCATGCCCGAACGGAAATGTGTAATACCAACGTCGGTTTGTTTCGACCATCTTAAATCCGACTAAAAAAATAATTTTATATGTTTTTGGATCATACATTGAAAAGAATCGAGGCACCAACTATCGATACCAGTTGCTTCTGGAACGAGCAGCAACCTACCTGAGGTATGAGCACATGTCCCATCGAAAGCATACCCAGTCCACCGAGTTCTTTCGGCGTGTAAAACACTACCGGTGGAAATCGCGAGGGCATTTTTGAATTAAGACCAATCTTAATTCGCGTTTGAATTTTATTTTCACACTTAACCAATAAATCTAGAAGCTCCTGAGTGTTTACCACAGCTTCACGGAAATAAGTCATCAGTCCGATCAACGCGGTATTCCATTTGTTAACGATCTTCGTGAAAGTTGTGGATCCAGAAGCCATAAGAATTTGTCTAACTCTGTTGTGAAACCGTTGCAGACTTTCGTCATCGACCCTCAAGAAGCACTGAGCCGTTCTTTCTTTCGTTATTTCATTTTGCAAGTTCCACACGCCATCCCTGTGTGTAAACTCTTCGTGCGTAGTTCTACATTTTGGTAAAATCCTACATTCGAATCCACTCATGTTGAATAGTAGATTAGGATTATCTTTACTATATACGCTAACAAAACTGTTCTCCCATTGTATCGTAGTTGTGGACCGGGGTAAACGATTTTTAATGTCCCAAAATACAGCTCGACCTCTGTAAATTAAAAAGAGTTAATCTAATCGGATGACGATATTGTACAAGTTAGAAATATCTGCTTACAAATTCACATCGTGCTTCATAAGTCGCATTCGTGCATCTCGAGGCCAACATTTTTTATTATTATAACCAACGATATTTTCATTATTAGGGTCCGGATGTTCCGTCAAGTATCTCTGAATCAGATCTCTTGCCTCATCCGCGGAGAATCTCAAAAACAAATGTATCCTATCTACGTATCTGCAGTATAACCTAATGGGATGCGCCGTTTCCGAAGCTACGTCTTGGAAAGTTAAAAAGTCGTTTGGCATTTGAGGAGGACCAGCCATTTCGCTGGCTCTTTGCAATCCAAGAACCAACAAGTCCAACACCAAGCCATAATATTGCGCTATGAATGACGCAAACTGCAATCCTCTAATTATTCCGTAACTGTTCGTATGGTTCATATCCTAAACAACCATAATGTATATTTTTCTTTCTTATATTGCTAATCAGAAATAAATAATAGTGCATTTTAACGAAAGAAAATAAATACCTTATAATTTATGACAACGTTATTCTTTGCAGTCATATAATCGGCTATATTATGATCAACAATTAATCGAAGAAGTCTATTCAACAACGTCAGATCGATTTTTTCATACAATTTTTCAAACTTTGATTCTAATAACACATTACATTCTCCCTCGCTAACATCCCAAACATCTTGTAGATTATTAATACCCTGACACCATTTGTAGACCAAGAGAGGAGGTGGTTCTGTATCCGAAGGTTTAACCCACGGCGGAAACAACCTTCGTTTGTCCGCTTCGTACCATAAATATTGATCCAAGTAAGCATCTGTGATTTTCTCAAGAGGTTCAACATCGTAAACCGGAATTAAGTGACTGTAAAGATCCATAAATTCTATGCCCACCTGTAAAACAAAACAGATAAAGAGGTGAACTGAAGTGAACACAACAAAAAACCTGGACAAATTATAAAACGAAAGACAAGTGATTTTGTAAAATACTACCTCTTTGAATGCTCTTTGAGTTAAAAGATGACGTTTGATTCTAGAGAGTGCTTCGTGCGGATTATCATATGCCTGTTCGATCAAACCAAGTTCTTCACGTTGACTTTGATTTAACCTCGATTTCACGCTATATGCTTCTTTTAAACGTTCCAAAGCTAATATCAAAAGTTTGGTATCATGTTTGTAAGATAGTGGTGGGAAAGGTATAGGAGCGAATCTTCTGGATTCCAACCAATGTACAGTTGTGGTATATATAGCTACTGCTTCTTCCGGTGAAATGTACGGACCATCCTGCGTGCGTAATAAATATTAAAACTGAGACGCTATACGATAGCATGGGATCAACGTTGATCGTATCGCGGTAGTTTAGTAACAGATTTGATTAATATCGCAAACTTCGTTATTTATCCTTCAAAACTGTTCGTGTATATGTATACCTTCAAATAATTGTGTTGCCGTTCTTGTTCGGCTTTAAGATAGAGACGTGTGAGACGTCCAAGATTCTTTTTACAAACAGTTTTATCCACAGTCGCTCCACGTCTAATACGTTCTCGATTATAATGCGCGGTATTCGTCCACCAATCTGCTTTCATTTTAACATAACGAAGGATCATATTCTCAATCGGTATTGGTAATCCAGGAACCTGTGGTAGGAAATGGTAGTTAAGAAATCATCATCGAAACACAGTGATGTCCGTAATCAATTATCGAAGACGAACCTTCCAAGGAATGTTAGCCTTCCAACATCTCCATGCCTCGCTGAGGTGTTGAAGTATCGTACGAGCTTTATTTTGTTTAATTCCCTCTGGCATCATGTCAACGATATCGTGCATTACGGATGCTCTTAGTTCAAGATCGAAATGCGATTCCACCCGTTGTTTCGTCACAGTTTTCGCAACCCCCTTCGAATGACGACCTTCGAATTGTCTAGACAACAAATTGCCCAACCATCTTTCCAGTAACGGAGTGATTCCCCTCATGAAGAAGAGCCATACTCTCCGTTAAAGCGGTAATAAATTAAATGTTTCAAGTCTTTGCACATTCTGATTTGTCTCATCAACTTATATTTGTATCGATACATTCCAGTCAATTGTCCAACGTGCGCGAAAATATATTGTAATCCGTCCGCGAGTTGGAACGCGTCAACATTATTCAAACGATACTGTACGTGAGAATCGATGATCAATTTTGTCAAACGCAAAATCTCGCGACACAAATGGAAAGCTGAAAACATCAAATTGATCTCTAAGAATCTTGAAGCAACAAAATGCAATTGCGAAATATACATACGTGTCGGTAACAGACAAAAATATTTACCATTTCCGAATCTAGATTTTTTTCTTTCTTTCGTTGTTAGTGTTTTAACCGGTTTCAGATTGAAATTATAATCCAAATGTAAATAGTTCAAGTTTTTTCTATGAATGAGTAAATTCAACATGTTATATCCCTGTCTGCATACTTGTAGACCAGCTTCGACCCAATCGATCGTAGTAGTTTGGAAAAATTTCGTTGATTTGAATGAACGGAATAGATAACGTTTCTTCTGCGGTTTAGGATGCCTATGTTTCAACGCGTTCAACACAAAGTATTTCAACAGCTTTTGATAGCTGACCCGAACTTTAACAGGTTGTCCCGGTGGACAGTGCTCCCTGTACCAAGATTTCACTAAAGGAATGTCGATGGCTCTTCTCGTTCTACCAGAACGGGTATTAAATGGCCTGGGTGCCCATAGCAAAGCTATTCCGTTTGCCGTATTATCGGTGTATAACGGCGTCTCTTGAAGGAAGGGTTGCACTTCTTCAGGAAGCACGAAGTCTTCATCATCTTCAATTTGTGGTTCCACGGTCTAAAACATATGTGTAATCATTTTAATAAAGTTTATTCAAATTAATACATTAAATAATATTATCCTTACCTTCAGCGAATTTCTGTGAGAGATAGGATTGATCAAAGGATCGAAATAAAATGCGGGTAAATCGGGATCTTCAGTTTTTATATAAACGACATTTGGAGCGTGATACCTGGAAATGCAATATAAAACTGAACTAGAGGCCAATAGTGGTGACAGTGTCATAGAATTATATACAGTATCAATTGAAATTATACATTTACACAAATTTTATGAAGGCTGTAGGTGACTTCAGCAGTTGCCTTTTACACTTTACAAAAGATACGAATAACAATCACCGCTTCTTTTCTCTACCACACTGCTAGTAAGACTTTAATATACTAAATACAGACGAGTCTCAAAACTTGTGTGGAAAATGTCAAGTATAACAACAAAGGAATGATTTTATTACTTACCATGATAAATGTACAAAATGTGGCATATTATTGTACAAATATGGGAACGCGATACGATACTCTGTTCTTATAGGCTGTCTAATGATAATTTTATTGATATCGTTAAACTCGTTCCAATCTTCATCGGCTGCATTTGAATCTTTCACCAGTGGCTCAAATTTTGGACCACCTGGTATAGCCATATTTAACGCCTTTGCGGTGAAAAATGATTTTGGGTCAAATAGATAAAAAAAGTTTTGATCCACCAAATCCGTTAATAACTGATTAGCCAAACGATATAAAGTTGCCATCTGTGGTAAAGTCAAGTTCCACCTTCGATAAGTGGACCCATTTACGTGCCTGCAATATTACTAACGGTTAAACACAACTTTGATAAACAATGATTACATTTTAATATGAGAACGGTCAATTCAGTATAGCGTTTCGTCCAGCTAATAGTAACTCGTAGTACTCATCTCGGATAAGACTATCGAATTATTACAGCCATCAACTCACATGTTAGTTGATTTCAGGACCCCTACGCGGTTCATCACAAAGTATCAATACACTACGCGTTACCGCATGAATAAAAAATTATTAACGTTTATCAAATGTAATAAAACGATTCTAATTTAATTTACAAAATTTATCACCTACTTAGTGCCAACAAGTGGTTTATGCTCATAAAACCATGAAGCCACAGATTCATCTTCTTCCGAGTCAAGTTCAATCTGAATGGCTTCCAAAGGTTCTACATCTAAAACATTATCCGCGTAATCTAACGGTGGTTCTTCGTCATCAAAAGGTGGAAATCTCATTCTCTTGAAATGCCTACGGTCTCGTTTCTCTCTTCGCATCATAATCCACATTGTACTGTACAACACAACCGCAAAAGCACAACGAAATTAAATTATGTAAATTAATATGCTATAATTAAAAATTAATGTCCCAGAAGTGGGCAAACAAACGAAATGTTCTTGGCTTACCCCCATTGAGCAATATACACAGGTTCTATAACCCAAGGAATTTCATTTACAAATGTAATTGCACCTGTGATATGATAGAGAACCTTTACATCTCTAATTTGTTCCCAGGGCATAGGCATATTTTCCAAAAGTTTCATAACTGCATGAGGCATATATTTTAATGCACTAAAATAAAATTAACAGTATTTTTAATAATCGTTAATCTTTTTTCCTCATTATTACCTATCAATATATAGGCAAAAATATCCATTACTAAACAATCACTGATACTTACCCTAAGTAAACACGTTTGTCATGTCTATATTTACGACTGCTCATGTCTCCATGATCTCTAATGATTTTTCTTATATGCTCTGGAGGCATATCTTCCTTCTGAGCATCCACAAAACCAAATTTTCTTTTCTCAGCGAATCTTTTTGATTGAAGTTGTTGCCATTTTTGTGCTAAAATTACACAAATATTCAGATAATATACATAAGCATATAAAAATGTCCTTTACTTGAACTATGCCTAAGCATTATATTTTTAATCTTTATACTACTGGGCAAACCACTATAATTATACATCTTATTATACAGTTATTATTTCTTTTCCAATTGTGAATTATCATCTTTACTTTAAAAGCTGTATAGACACTAATCCTTAGATACCTTTTTCTTGAAGCTTATCTTCTGACAAAACTTCAGGTTGTTTAGGCATTTGTGGTAACGGCGGTCCTGCTATTGCTTGCATATGAGCATGATGCGCAGCTTGTGCATGTGCAGCTGCTTGAGCATGAGCCTGGGCTGCAGCTAATTGTGCATGAGCCTGTTGTTGAGCCATCATAGTGGCCCATGGATTTGGACCCAATAAATATGGTGGAATAGACATATTTGTGCTGAAAATCTATAATACAAAGGAACATGATTGATAAATCTGGTATTGAACTTAACCAAAGTATTACCTCGAGTATATGTAGTAAATTTAAACAATAAAAATATTTTAATCAATAAGTAGTGCTAGTATAGTTCGGATTTTCTCAAAATGCTTAATCTAGAATTATTCTGAAATAATAAAAATAACGGAGGCAAATACATGAAAATTAAGCACATTAAGAGTCGTATAACGTAAATAAATAATAAACAGTAACTACTGAGTCGATTGGCTATTTAAAAATTAAAAAGGTTAAAATAACGTAAATATATCGTGTTCGGATATCGTGTTGTGTAAAACGTTAGACGAGAAGCGTATATAATTACAATATTATAAGAATTTTTAACACATTTTTGTAGTAAATATTGATTATTATTATTACAGGATGTTGGAATATTTTAAAAGAAACGTCGATGAATTGTTAACTTACATCGATTTTATATAGAAGCAAACATAACCATTACGTTAGCGCATCAACACACTGTAGTTCAACGCCATTGTAGATATGTGAAACTAAGCCTCGTTACCGTTACTCTAAATTGTACCATATGACATTAAACTTAAAACAAATTGAAATCGTTCCAAACTACAACTTACTAATTATAATTCTCAGAATATATAACTCGATATTTTTACACTTCCTGTAATTTTGAGAAAATTACAGATGGCGTATTAATAATATTTTTCATTATTTACGTATTTAAGAATACATCAGTGGCATACGAAATATGAAACAATTAAAGCAAAGTGAGGGAACTTTGTCTAATATAAAATCATGTTAAATCCAATTTAGTGTTTTAAATTTAAATATTGAGAATATATTTATCATTAAACAAATAAATTTTATCGCGTGCAAAGGATATACCAAAATTTTGAAACTGAATAGGATATTAATTCATCATAGGGATTATATTTCTATTCAATCGATCATTAAAATCATAAAACTACATATAACTGTGTAGAAAGGAAACAAAGCCAACTTATAATATTTTGAATTTCACAAATTGACGCAAAACGTATAATTTTCTCTTTCAACTTTAGATTACAAACGAAACCTTTTAAAAATTTCCATGCACCTATCATATATTTTATGCTAGATTAGAATTAGCATTCCCGTTGAGTTATAGTTTGTGTCTGAAATACTCGAATCGTTTCGTTTCGTTTCTTTTTCAAAATTTCCCACATTTCTTTCTGATTATTTTGTCGTGAAAAAGAAGAAAAGAACGAAAAGGAAAAGAAAGATGTAAGTAAACCTCATAATATCACATACAATTTCATACGTAATTTATAATTCGCATTTGTAGATAGTTTAATGTATCCGCCACAAAATCAGTGTGGAACACGCAAATAAAGGGGAGTATAACATATCGTCGTATTTACGCATATACGTACTTATATACTTAGATATCTACGTTTTTCGAACGCATTACGATCAATTAAAGTTATCGACGAGAAAATTGTTTAAATGTGATTACGCCGTGAAAATAATGGCCGGAGTATTTGATATAGAATTGCACGAAGGAGATTCTATAAATCAGGACGACTCAGATGATGATATCGTCGAAAACAGAGAAGTTCGTTTCTTGTCAAACTTTTGATGAATTTTCAGTAATTGCTATCAAATCATTCATTTGTTTCGTTTCTTTTTTAGGATGAATATAATTATGCCACAAATGTAAATACCATATTAGAGTAAGTGTTTAAAATGTTAAAAGTATGTGACATTGACTTCCTTAGTTGGATCATATTTACCAAATAATAATAATGTTAAAATAAAAACAAAAACGTTCATTTTTCTTTTATAGATCTGATAATTTGGAAAGAGTTCAGTTATCAGAACAAAATCTGAATGCAGGTCAGGAGAAAACTGGTCCTCAAGACTTTGAACTATGCAAAATTCTTGGGAAAGGTGGATATGGAAAAGTTTTTCAAGTGAAAAAAGTTACTGGGAAGGACAAAGGCAGTATCTTTGCTATGAAGGTAAATATTTTTATACATACACATGCATATAAAAAGCTTTATAGTTCTTTCTTTTCATAGGTGTTACGAAAAGCATCCATCATAAGAAATCAAAAGGACACAGCTCATACAAAAGCAGAAAGGAATATTTTAGAAGCAGTAAAAGTATGTAAATTCTATTGGGGTTTAATACCGAGGAAGAAAATATTCACTTGCTGTAACATTATTTCAGCATCCCTTCATCGTAAACCTAATGTACGCATTCCAAACTGGTGGTAAATTATATTTAATTTTGGAATATCTATGTGGAGGAGAACTTTTCACATACTTAGATAGAGAAGGCATTTTTCTAGAAGACACAGCTTGGTAAATTAACTAATTCTGGAATAATTCTTTAATAATCTATTATACATGCAGATAAGTTTCCTATATGTACAAAAATTTTAAGATCATTCAAACTAACGCATACTTCTTCTATTATCTATTTTCGTATTTTGTATTTGTAGCTTTTACCTGTCTGAAATTATACTCGCGTTGCAACATCTCCATAATCAGGGCATCATATACAGGTATATAATATTCTTTAGTCGTTATTCCTATTTAAAAGGTATAATTACAGGTTATAATTACAATTATTACAATATTATTTCTACAGAGATTTGAAACCAGAAAATATTTTATTGGATGGTGAAGGTCATGTTAAATTAACAGATTTTGGTCTGTGCAAGGAACATATAGAAGAAGGTACAGTAACGCATACATTTTGTGGAACCATAGAATACATGTAAGTAAAAATTTTCCTTTACATTAATTCAAAGTCTCATTAGTGAATGATTGTTAATTGAAAATGGAATATAATTTTACTCAATATATCTGTATCATAATTGTTATCATTAATGCTTTCAGGGCACCAGAAATTCTAACAAGGAGTGGACATGGAAAAGCAGTTGATTGGTGGAGTTTAGGTGCCCTGATGTTTGATATGCTTACTGGAATGGTATACAAATTAAATAAATAACGAAGTATATGCTTTTTAAAATATGAGGATTGGATCCAACGGCGTACTTATATACATTCTTGCTTGCAGCCACCGTTTACAGGAGATGACAGACGAAAAACGATCGAGAAGATTTTACGTGGAAAATTAAGTCTTCCGCTTTACTTAACACCAGATGCAAAAGATTTAATACGAAAATTATTAAAGGTATCCACCAGATTCTCTTTACCCTAACATAACGTTTCCATTTATTTAATTATTCATATTATGTATACGTGTTACGTATCAATTACAGAGACAAGTATCGCATAGACTTGGATCCGGACCCGAAGATGCTGAACAAATTATGAACCATAATTTTTTTAAACATATTAATTGGCAAGATGTAATTTCACGAAAATTAGAACCTCCTTTTAAACCATCATTAGTATGTATCATTAATTCGAATAAAACACGTTACAACAGTGAATAAAATTTTTGAATGTTCGTAGAAAAGCGCCGATGATACATCGCAGTTCGATGAGCAATTTACGGCAACTGTACCAGTTGACTCTCCAGTTGAAAGTACCTTAAGTGAATCCGCTAATATGATCTTTCAAGTAGGTATAAGATATGCTGAAAATTTATCACTGGAACAATAAAATGACATTGAACGAAATGCTTATAGGGTTTTACATATGTAGCACCCAGTGTCTTGGAAGAAATGTGTGCCCAACCAAGAGTCGTAAATGCTAGGAGTCCCCGCAAAGGTCTTTTATGTACAGGATTTAGTGGAAGTCTTCACAGTTTGTCATCAAGGTCGCCTGATGGACACCTTCGCGCAGCATCCCATTTTCACCAACACAGGTACTTTCAAATTTGTCATTCTATTCACCACGATAAAAAGTATACGTGCTTTATATGTAAATTCAATAATAATGATTCATCATCTTCCAAAATATTTACTTGAAACGTTATTTCTTTTATTTCTAGGCATCACGTGGTAGGTTCAAATAATATGGAAGATACCGAAATGACGGATATAGGTCCGCTTCTTAATTTTTAAGCATTATGTAGTAAATTTAAATGATATGGAAAATATCGAAATGACAAACATAGGTCAACTATGGCATCATTTATAGCGGTACATAAATGCATAAACATATGCAGGAGGAAAGGTTGGACTTTTACCTTAGGCTGAGTAGAATGTTCGTAAAATCAGTTTCTAGCTTATTCGTTCTTCATTTTCACAGTCCAACAATTAAATTTTATTGACAAATTTCATACATTTTGTTTACGTATATATTTACAAAACAAACGATTCTAAACGTTATAAAAAGTTACGCTTCTAGAGCAGCGATGCTACGCGCATACAAATCATACGTAGGCCTGTACCTGCTCTCATGTGATTGATGATTATTTGCAGTTGTAAAGAAGTAAAAATTCGTGCGTTTTCCTTATGTAAATATGTGTAGGTTTCTGGTAATAAGTACATTTTGTTTACACAAGGCACTGTATCGTGAAACTATTTAAGAGATATTTTTGATGACATACTAGCTTATGATTATCAAATGAATATACATCCTTTAAAAAATTCCGATTCACCAACTAATACGAGTTTATCGTTAGTATATGAAATAAAAGGAGCGAACGTTCAATGTGAATACACTTCGAAATCTATTTGAAAGTTCGAAAAATATACGGTTTCTTCGAGACGCGTTACTTATGAAAACGCATAGATTGTGCAAGATTTTAAATATTTTATTCGGTTAATTGTGTAATTTGAAAACAAAGGAAAAAGAAACAAATATGCAAATGTACATTCCAAAATAATTTAAATTTCTTAGACACGATAAACGTCGTATCGAGTTCATTATAGATCATGCTGATTAAAACTAGATTATTGAATACCGCTAACTTTGAAAGTCACGTTCTGCCATTAGGATAAAGTTGATTCCTTTAAAGTACCATGTTACATTAAACGAAAAGAGAGTAAGAGTAAGAGAGAATGAGGGAGTGAGAAGAACGAAATAACAGTGTACAAGTAAAAATTGTATCGATCTTTGTTATAGTAGAATCGGAGGAGAATTACAAACGGATATATTTTTCGTTACCAAACATCGTCGGTGAAAACGGTGAGTCGTAAATATCGGCAAGTTTTGAATGAGAAAGGGAAGGCAAACGAAGTGGGGGGTGGTCAGGATTGTACACAATATCCCATTTTAGGATTAAAGCTTTAAAAATATATTTTGCAATGGGAATAATGCGAATGAATGCGGTCCTGACTGAGATTCGAATATTTTTCCCAAAATATTTCTTTCAACTTCTTATTTGTTCCGTTTTTCAAAATATACGTATATTTGATACTTGGCCAAATTTATGACTCGTTTTTATACGTTTTCCATTGACCATGTATAACTTATGCATGTGTTGTATCTATAATGCCTCGATAGACTACGATAGACTGCGATAGACTACGATAGATTACCATTTCCATTCACTAAACCAACCCGATTCTACTTTCTGCAGGTAATCATTGTGAAAGTGACAATTACGAAAAAAATTCAAACTGCCCAAGTGTTCACAGCTACCAGCTGGATAGTATTAAATTTCACATAGAAAAACTTATGCACGCTCACCCACGCGCGCGTGTGTAGTAAATAAGTATGTAAAATTCTTGTTAATAGCTAATTATGTTATAAAAGTAAAATGTTGAGAGTGAGAAATTGATATCTTGTATGATAGGTATACAAAGGTTACGAAAAGGCTCTGTTGCTTTTTTAAAGACAAAATACAGTAATGATTTCACTTCTATATATACATATATATATAGAAGTGAACATTGCATTTTCAAATATACATATATATATAGGTGTCTTATAGTATTATTGTTTGAATTGAATTTAGTAAGAAGTAGAATATTTCACTGTTTTGGTATCTACAATTGGAAGGAAATACATATTGAGATGCTTTAGGGCTTAGTTAGAATTTCACACTGAAATTTGTTCTTTCAAATTTACGTAGGTAATGTTCTAAAATGAAATCATTCTCATGTATATAATGTTATAATAGAAGACCCGTTTATGTATTTATTAAGCAGTTACTGTTTCTTGAAAAAATTTTTCAAAACGAAAATTCTACTAATACTTAACGATATTAATGTTAAATATCCATAACAAAGTATCAATCATAGCCATTTACAGATGAATTAATATAAGTTTAAAATAATATTTGTTTGAAACATTTCTTTAAACAAATCTCTTTCCATATAAAATATTTATGAAGATTCATATTCATTCTAAGAAATAGAAACTTTTTCAACTGTAATTTCTGTTATGCACATGATGCTTATTAAAATAGTTTAGTAAGTATAAGAATTCTATACTATATTACGCTTTCTACTGCACGTGTGTGAGAAGTACATAACATACATGCATCTTAATTCATTTATCGTGTTCTGTGATTTATATGAGTAGGAAATACAACTGGCGCGTATATAAACTTTCATTACGTTGAATTACAATTTATTGTATACCTTTAATATGTAAAAACATAATTAATCTCAACATCGTCTTGTTCTTTTCCTATTTCGATTTTCACCATTTTTATCCTCCTTAAATTCGGTGACTTTTCTTTTTTTACGACTATCAGATTCTTTATCTTTACTTTCTTTCGTATCTTTTTGATGTGATTTCTTGTGTTTATACTTCTTTTTATGTTTCAATCCATTTCCGCCCTTTTGATTGTTTGTTTTACTTTTCTCTTTCTTTCGACGATGATTCGTAGAATTACCATTTGAAATGGAATTCGCTCGATTTTTCTTTCGTCTCTTTCTAATCTTTTTTGATGTACAATCATTAATATTTCTGATATCTGCACTACTTACACTAGTGCTACTGCTAGCAGTGGTGTTAGAACTGGTACTACTATTTGTATTCAAGGTACTACTACTTCTACTACTACTGCTGTTGTTGCTAGAACTGTTATCACTATCTGTATCACTGTTACTTTTTCTATGTTTAATTTGTTTCTTTTTCAATCTTCTCTTTTCTGCTTTCTTCGTCTTTCTTTCAAGTTGCTTTAGTTTTCTGCAATTATTATTATCTGAATTAGCTTCATCTTAAAATAAGTGTAATTGTTAACATATACCAATACTACATGCTTACTTTAATAACTTCTTTTTTTCCTTTTTGGAAAGAGTTTTCAATAATGTAATTTCCGATTGTTCTTCATCATCTGACACCATAAGATGTTCATGCTCAGGAACTCGTAAATGTTGTTGAGCACTAAGGGCAGACCTATTGGTAAAATGAAACGTGTTAAAAAAGAAATAGGACTGCTTATAAAGGAAAAAAGAATGGAAAGAAAAATAAATTTTTCTGACATGTAAAATTGTAATATAAACTGACTTTTTAAGTGCCAATCCATCCTCTCTCATTTGTTGAACTAGAGTTAAAGCATCTGGAGCTGATGGAGTTTGTGAATTATTTGCCATTACTACACTCATTGCTTGGCTATACAAGGGGCACTCTTTGTCTGTAATTAATATATTGTATTAAGCAGCTTGAATCTTTTGCATTAAATTTAATTCTATTTTTTCATTAGTTATTATGTTATAATACAAACCTGTATTTATATGTCCCCACTTGTGACATTTGATGCAACGGACATTGCGTACTTGTATACCAAATGGTTGATCTCGTATTTCACTATCCCCTTTACAATAACTTTCTCTTGGTGCATTGTACTTGCGTTGCCATTCAAATTTATATTCTGGCTCGTTATCTTCTTTTTCTCTCTCTTTTTTTGCTCCAGGTGGTGGTTCATACATAAAATTTACACTTAGCTTGTCCTTGCTTTCTTTACTCAACAAAGCTCTATAGTTAACAAAGTAAAACATTAGAAAAATACATTTCCGAATTTTACCAAAGAAATATCATTTGACTTACTTGTTATTGTGAAGGTCCTGTTCTTTTTCATATTGAACACGCAATTCCTCTTGCTTTTTTTTATAAGCTTCGGCTTGTTGTTCAGCCATCCATACCTTAGGGAAAAATAGAAGAAGAAAAAGTTATAATTTTAATTATTGTACGAACTATGAATAACCTAAGAAAAACGTATAACGTAGAAAACATACTCGTTTCAAGTTGTCTCGAGATGCTGGATGAAAAAACTTTTTACACATGTAATTATTGAATCCCTTTCCCATTTTGTGTTATTAAAGAAATACTTGTTAATATCCAATTGAATATAATCATCGAAGTCAACATCTACGATACGTGTCGAAGCACACGTATCTCATCCTCGTATCTTTTATTTCTAGTGTCAAGAAAGGTTAGTATGATTGTGAATATTGCAGTTTTCTGCGAAATTTTTCTAAACGTTTTAAGTATATCGTCATATAGCCTAGAATATATTTTAAAAATTGAAAAAAAGAAGAAAAAGTTATGTTGAATAGGAAAAAATATTGTTGCAACGCAGTGCACGACGGTATTGTAAATATTACGAAATTTTCTTGTATGCAATTGTATGTATATCAATCAGAATCATCTAGTTGTTTTGACGTACGTGGAAGGTTAACTTCGTCCAGCGTAAAGATTTAGTAAGGAAAAACAATTGTTTGTTATTAACAAGTATTTAGATAGATTGAAGAAAAAGAAGAGAGAGAGAGGGACGAGGAATTACGGAATATTAATAAAATTTGATTTAATCAGTGTTGAATAGTTTCGAAGTTATTTTATAATCGTCCGTTTAAAAACAGAATTTCAAATGCAATGAAAATAAACGAGAAAAACATGGTAGCTTTTGCAACTTCGGCAACACCAGTAGACCGTGAAGGTTGGTTAAATAAACGCGGTGAATTAAATCGTGGGTACCAAAGAAGATGGTTCGTTCTCAAGGGAAATATGTTGTTTTATTTCGATCGTCGCGGTGATAAAGAACCAGTAGGTATGATAGTTCTTGAAGGTTGTACCATCGAATTGGCGGAGGACGAGGAACAATTTGGTTTTCAAATTGTGTTTCACGGACCAAATAATAGAAATTATGCCCTCGCAGCAGAATCTCAGGTAAAAACCTTAGTTGTTTCTTAATTACATAGCATATCCTTCGTTAACATACAATAGATACATAGTTGTTAATTTTCAGGAATCCATGGAACAATGGATGAAAGCTTTGGCATGTGCAAGCTACGATTACATGAAGTTAATGGTAGCAGAATTACAAAGACAGTTGGACGCAGAAGAAGAAGAAGAGGAAGAAGACGAAACAACAATGGTGATGGCTCCCTCCCAATCTCCAAAAGCTCCTCCAAGGCAACGACATAATCCTTTTAATAGATCAGAGTTACATCATCGTTCGCAGAGTGTCAGATCTGCTCCTGGAAGGACGGAAAATGTGCCAAGAACAAGAATAACATTCCGTGAAATGCATAATATGTTCGGCAGGAGAATTTTGGCGGATTTAAACGAATGGAGGCATACAAGGAAAACTGCAGATACTCCCTTAATTAGTTTTTAATCGTGCTAATGATACGTGTGAATTGTAAATATTTAATTGGAAGTACAGTTTAGTACTTATTAAACGTTATTGGAATGTATCGTTTATTTTTGTAACAGTGAAATACTTACAATCAAAAATGTAACAAAATACCTTTGATCGTTATTAGAAGGTTAAAAATGACAACAATCTTACATAATGAAAAATGTATTCGCTTGTAAAATACGGTCACGCGTTATTCATAAGTTACATTCAAAACTGACTTGCACACTTGCAGTTAACTGCAGACTGTAAAATGAATGAAAATAATCGTACACAAATATGTCGCGAAAGATTAGAAAGAAAATCAGTTTGATAAGGGCACTAGTTACGAAATAAAAAGCACTTTGTAGTTATCATTACTCGAATTTGACTTGGAGATATTCTACAGCGAACGTGTGTACGAGAGAACATGTTCAGTATTGGTTATATATATAACTAAGCAGATAATACGAACCGTACAGAATTATAAGTGGCTAAAAAATCGTACAAACGTTGCTGGTCTTTAATAAAGATAATTCGCAATGCACCAACAATTCTCTTATTAAATATTCGATTAGAATAAATAGTGATATTCCGTGTGTTGTAATAATGAAATAGGTGGTAAAAATTCTTCAAGGTAAAGATATAATAGTCTACTTAAACTTAAAGACACCTTTCTTTCTGGCGTCACCCGGTAGATGTCTAGCACCCAGTAGAAGCCGAGCTTTATCTTCCTCTTGTGGAGCGGATTCTTCTTGCGGACCTCTTGGTTTAATTTGTAATTTCTGTTTAATAGCTTGGCTCAATATTACATGTCTGGTATCGCTTTTCATAGCCAAAAGAAGATCGAGCCATGTCCAAGTAACATTATGGTATTCCAAGGTAGGTATTACCAATGCAAAATCACGAACGTCTTCCAAATTTTTCTCTTTATTTCCCTATATGTGTGTATATGCGCGTACGTACGCGTGAGTAAAATAAATGGTTTTGGTAAATAGTAATTTGTAATTTGTTTGAAGAAATAAAAAGATGACAATAGGCTTGTAAGAAATATACCTTGTAAGAAACACGAACGGGTACTTCTGGTATTTTAATATATATAAATAATTTATTTTTATCCGCTCGCTCTTTCATCTTTTCAACATCGTCTCTTCTTTCGATCGGTACATAGAACGAGGAATCTCGCTGTGGTGCGGGTGGCTCCTCTATACCTTCCGGATCTCTCTCCGGAAAGCAGAATTTTAGCATTGTATTGAAGAATTTTTTCGTTAATCCTAGAAGAAAAAACGGAAATGTTTGTAAGGGGAAAGAGAAAGAGATTATGGGATAGAGAAAATGTTCAGGTGCTTACCTATCGTTAAGGGAACAACATTGATTTCGAAATGTTCTTTGACAGATATTCCAGCAACCGGTGCTTTCTCCCTACAAAAAACACGAAGAGCTCTCTGTCTATCAACAGGCATGTTACTTTGCAATTCCGTGGGAGTCAAGACTTCCGTGTAGACTTGATTCGGCAGTAAATTAGTCATTCTGACGTATCCTAATTCGAGAAGATGTTCAACCGAATCGTCCGTTTTGCTGGTTTTCGTGTACAAAAAGTTCGTTAAAATAAGATCGGCGATACCCAATTGACCATCCGCGTCGGTCAATCTCCATTGAGCGTGTTTGAAACAAATTTCAGCGACTCTCGCAACCGCTGCCGGCTTATCCTTTAAGGTGGTGGAGGCTGTAGTCGGGGCGGTTGTTTCTTTGTAACAACTCAACATCACGTCAAGCTCTTCCGCTTTCGCGGAGAGTTGCTCTTTACATTCGAAAACTCGAGCTTCTAGCCGCTCCATTTCCGCCAACAATTCAGGACTGGACTCCTCCGCGAGAGCTTTTTGCACGAGGTACGTCTCACGTTCCAACCTTCGTAATTTCGCCACTAAGCCACGCACAGTGTTTTGCAATTGTTGAATCGGTCGTTTTTGATCTTCGACCGAATGTAATTGCAATTGAAATCTCATTCTTTGCAAACGTTCCGACGCCTCCTTTCTCCTCGGCTCTACGTAAAGCAGCAAATTATTAACGATATCTAAGATCATAGCGTACTGCAAGGAATTGGTGCAAACATCCAGATCGTGATGCATCAGCGTAAACGCGTCCGCAGCCGAAAGCTCTTTTCTTTCCCACGGACTGACTTCTTCCCTCGGCGGTGGAGGAACCTGATCGACGAAACCGACGTCCAAAGCCTGTCCGTAACCAACGTAGAAGAACTCACATTTGCATCTCGATACGATGCGCTGTAGCTGGTGTTGAGGGCCACCACCACCGCCAACCGTCTGACTCACTACACCGCCGACACTCTGTCCTGAACCAACCAGTGCCGGCACATCCGGCAATCCAGCTATCACCGTCGAATCTTTCTCCTTGTTCAACGTACAAACATCCCTTTTATAGCACACCACACCATACTCTGCTCATTACTATATCCTATCGACTTACTTGTATATTGTCTAACGTCAACCACATTATGTTATCATCAATATTCTCGTCTATGTTGGCACTGACAGTCGCGTAGTACTGCATACACTCCAACGATCCAACCCAGGTTGTCTTTGACGCCAAAGTTCTTTCCTTCCATACGGGTTGATGAACTCTTTGTAATATCTCAGCTTTCGCTGCGGATAAAATCACGTAACCTCGCGTCTCGATACCCTTCAATAATACTTGACTGTTCACCAGAGCAACTGAAATGCAAAAGTTTTACTTTTACAGGTATCGAATCGGGGGTAAAAATTTTCTTGGGTAAAAATATCATAGCTTAGTGGTAGCATACTTAGCCAATTTTTGTGAAGAACGTCGTCTTGGTGACAAGCCGCGAGTCCACGCAATTGCTGGCCCCTCGTCTGTACGGAGAGATCGTCGCTAAACGCGACTGGTTTATTCGTAGCCTCGGCTATTAATCTCTGCAACATCCCAACAGCTTCTCCCTGTTGCGGTTTCGTTGATGCGGACGAAGCGTTTATTTGAGCGGACGAAGCGCTCTGTACCACCTCGACCAACCTCGTCCTATTCTTGTGCGGGGTCGACGACGAGCTAGAACTTTCTCTGTGGAAGCCCTTCAGAGCCGCGGTAGAAAGATTCTTCTTAAGCTGCTGCGTCTTTATGAACGAATCGAAAAGCGCGAACGCCACGTCTCTGTTCGTCTTCGTCCAGGCTCCCTTCAAATCGTGCACGACCAGTCTATGGGTGGGTGTATTTCCGCCGGTAACTCCCGTTACCATTGCCTCCCTGCCGTAACTGACACGGGCCACGCTCAAGCAGTAGCACTTCTCCACCGGCTGCCGCAGCGAAGCGCTCTCCTTGTCCTCGTGAAGGGCGCTCTTCAGCCAGATCTCCGCGTCGCTTAACTCGCAATTCATGTAGACTACCGACCATTCCGCTCTCGGACGATGTATCAATCCGTCGTCGATCGGATGCAAGGATAAGTTGTGTTCGCAGCTACACGCGACTCTACCGCCGGTCACCTCGAATCCCCGTTGCATCGCGAAAGACATCCAGTAGTTAACGTGAAATTGATGGAAAGCCAATGTCAACCGGACTTTTCTGTAATGTCGGCTCAACTGTTTCTTCCGTGGTCTGATGTTCTTAAATAACGGCCCCTTCCTCGTCGGTCTGGTCGCTCCGGACAAAATGAACTTTAGATTCTCGAACCATCTAAGCGTGCTGCCGTAAAGCAAGGCGGTCGGTGCGTTCGCCACCGCCGGTGATCCGGTTGGTGGTTTCGTCTCTAGCGACAAGCTCACGTTCAAATTCTGCGAACGGAACGCTCTGAACGAATCGTGCTCCTGATTGCTCGAATATTCCGGTAATCTGTCCGGAGCGCAGGGTATCGCGGCATGATGATCCCTAGGATCACCCAGGCAAACCCACGTCAACTTTATCCCTAAACGTACGTTTGGTAAATGCAGTAATCTGCAATCGTCGTATTTGCTCGCCGTACGAACGTAAACGTCCAAATCTCCTTTCACGATGATCCTCCCTTGTGTCCAATCGAGTTCCAGGCCTGACCACGTCAGTTCCATCTCTTCAGTGGTGTTGTACGGATCCAACGAGCCGTGCAACAACACCGTCAATTGTTTCACGCAAAGTGTCAACCTTCCATGTACCGCCAAACGCATTTTATCCCAGAATGGCAACGGTGGGCTTGGATCTCTCGACGGATGTATGATCTTCTCGAAACTGAGATTGCATTGCGCTATCACCGGCTCCCAACAGGGGCCGAACGCATACCTGAATTTGTCGATATCCCAATTCAGATCGTGATAATACTTGAGAGACGTCATTCCTCTCTCGACCACTATATCCTCCCATGGTGCGCCGATTTCGATTCTGACGGTTCGTCTGGCTCGCACCGGTGCCAAAGCTTCCGCACCAGCCAATCTGCCCCATACGCTTAAATTCTCTACGAGAAGTAATGGTTGCGGGAAATCTCGTAATTGTAACTTCCATTCGGCGCACTTTAAGCTGATTCCCCTCACCCATAGCGTACTAAATTCAAGACCATCTTCCGGCCAAGGAGTTTCCGCGTCCATTTCACGTACGGCTTTCGTCGCGTTTTCCGTACCGTCGATCGACGGATCGGCTAAAGCCAATATTTCGATGTCCAACATAGACCAGGCGAACAATCGTGTTCTAGCTGGACCAGCGCGTTGCATTTGTTTCCATCGCTGTACGTATATCTCGGAATTCTTTTTATTCAAACTAGCATACAATTCTTCGACTTTACCTTGCGGAAGTAACAAATGAGCTCGAAGCAGTTCTTGCACTTTAGCGTCGAGCATAGCTTGTCGTTTCAAACTCTCCTTATACTCGTCTTCCAACAATTCGTAATTATCCCGCAAACGTACTTCGAATGGATCGTCGCTCACCTCAAATATCCACTCTTTGATCTGTAACGTGTGTTAATAACGTGTGTTGTTAAACAATTTTCTATATTCTCTGCCACCGCCGCCGCCGCCGACGACGACGACGACGACGACGACGACGACGACGACGACGACGACGACGACGACGACGACGACGACGACGACGACGACGACGACGACGACGACGACGACGACGACGACGACGACGACGACGACGACGACGACGACGACGACGACGACGACGACGACGACGACGACGACGACGACGACGACGACGACGAGGATGACGACGACGACGACCAGGACGAGGATGATGACGGTGACGAAAACGACGATGACAAAGATAAAGACGACGACGAGTGAATTTCTTTCAACCATTTCTTTATACTGAACAATTCGTTTTGAATCGCGTCGGTAAACTGATGTTCGTACGGAAAACATGCTTTCACCGATTCAATGTTAAGCATCCAGGTTTCGTTCCAATCCAGAATGAAACCTTCGTTACTTTGCCTTTCTAGTCGCACCTCCTTGTTATCCACTATCCTGACTAGTTCGAAACCTTCGATCATAATTATATTAGCCATGTCCAAAGAAACGCGCACATAATTTAATCGCCATTCTCCTTGCGACCAACGCAACTGATCCGACGATAATTCCAAAAAGTGGTTCGGAGAAATATCTATGGACAAACTAATACCGCCAGTTGCCAGTACGTCTATCGATCGTTTCTGTTGCTCTTCAACTTTATCGTCTGTGGAGGGAAAATTTCGATGAAAATTTCGACCAATGTAGAAATGTAAAAGAAGTCCTAGGAATCCTCCAAAGAATCACCTAACCTTGAATGCTGATTGTCGATGAATCTCTACCTATGATAGATCGAAAATCTGCAGACTCTAGCCACAACTGTAAAAGGCGAAGATGTAAATTTGGACTCCACGCCAGACTGCTGCCATCCAAACTGATATTTATCGTTTCAGAAGTGACTGCTCCTTTGCACTTTCTTATAGCTAAAAACGGATGCGCCAATGCTTGTGCGTGTTGACAGATAATCGGTTCGTTTTTATTTAACGTTATCGCGCTTACACCTTCTGTCACAGCTACTAGTCGCTTCGCAATGTACTCCAAATTTGCAGTGTCCAAACGCATCATCACAGATACTGAAACAATTCATCGAAATATTATTATCAGATACTTCGATTGACATTCAATATATTCTCAAGTAGAATAATCGTAGACTGTACATTTGTATGTACGTTATTTGTACGTACAATTATTTTCTGCGATGAAGAATAAGTTGCAATTTGTAATCTTGAGATTTAACTGAACAACGTTATCCGATTCTTTGTTGTCTCTTCTCCTCGTCTCGGTTCTTTTTTTGTACCTTTGGCAACATCTACCAAACAAATTTTAATAAGTCCGAATCCAGAAGAACATTTAAGTAAACTTTAAATGTTGTTGCTTTCATTCACTTACGTGTATGCTTCTTCAAGGAATCTGGCAAGTTCCAAACTCCATTCGGTTACCAGAGAATCAATGGCAATACCTATCGCGTTGGTACGCGTCGTTGCTAGTAATACTCCAATAGACAAAGGCGTTCCCCATCGATGAGACGTTTCCGAAGGAATGCTACTCGACCCGTTTAATGTACAATACAAAGATTCCACGACTAACTCTGTGTTCCAATTGTCGATCGTATCTATTAGAATTCGTTACTTTTAATATTACATATTAGTTTGAAAGAAGTTGAGGAGCGCAAGTATCGGCGCAATTCACCTGTAAGCGTATTCAAAGAATATTTCACGTGAGATACACCGCACGAAGCTTCGTGAACGCCCAGTAACTTGATACATAAAGACGAATCGTAAAGTTCAGTGTTCATTCTTATATCTAACCATGGTAATTTATTTTTCAACGTTATGCTACCGACAGGCTTTGAAACTTCATTCTTGGTATTATTCAATATGCTCTCCCAGTCTTTATAATCGTAAATGATAGAAAGATTACTTATCTGCGTAGCAATTTCTAAACTATCCTGTTCCACCTGTATAAACGATAGAAATATAATCGTGTAGAGCGGTTTTGTTCGTTAACGAAATCCAGTAAACAACAACATGTAAACATAGCACGTGAATACCTTTGCATTTACTATTAAAGATCGCAACGTTAAAACGGGAAGTTTGCTACGAATTGACAGTCCATCCAAATTTAAAGTAAGACTTAACTGCGGACCACACGGTTGGAATTTCGTACTAATTTGTAGACTCTTCATCGTTCCTTCTAGACCAAGTACTACGCCATCTTCTCTAGTCGTAATTACAGAAGAATTCCCTATTTTCAGTATAAAATCCTAGAAAGATTTTAAGATAGCACGTTTAATCGCGTTAATTTGCCTTTTCTTTCTATTCGTCAACTGTGTGTTACCTTTGGTATAACTGGTGCTAATCGAGCCAATAGATCGTTAGATGAATCAATACCACGTGCATCTGAATACGAAGATGCAGCGTTAGTTAAGGAACTTTTGTCTTTGAAGAATGTAACGAGGCCTGCTCCACCGGAACCCTCTGTCTGCGTTATTCCGATGTACAATTTCTATAAATTAGATCCTGCTTGATTCCAATTTAATCCCATTTCAAAGGACAGTTGTTCAGGATCATCCATTAAGTGTGTGCTAAACACAAATAGCTACCGTTCAAAGCATTGAGCTAGATCATTAGATCGCAGCATTGCTCTACAGCTTTTGCGATTCGCGCGTTAAAACGAGTATAAGCTTGTACAATGTATATAACATTTGCATGCAAACATTTTCTAAGGAAACTCTACCTCTACCGAAAGTTCTCCTTGTGCCTTTAAAGTAGCTTCGGCTGTACCAGCAAAGGATATGTGCGAAATACAGGCGTCGGACGCATGGCGTAGCAATTTCATCGCTCCCCCTATAACAGCAGCGGACGCAATGAGTGTACGAGCTCCATGAACAACGCTACCGTCCAAAGTAACACTCTCCGCGCTTCCATTAGCCAACCAACCATCACCCAAAATTAGAAGACTTAAATTCTCTACGTGCACAGCCATAAACTGTAAAATTTCCAAACGATACTAATTACTAGCTCGTAAATAAAAAATTGATAGTTTTAGCGGAGAGACTAAAGAGACTATCACATCTGTTATCACGTTAGAAATCCATCATGATAGACATACTTGTACAAATGTTATAATTATAGGTGGAATCTTCTTCTTTCGAAAATCCACCAGCTTCTTTGGTTTTTTTATTATTCGTACAGGTTTCAAGGAAACATCTTTGTTAATTCTAACATCTTTCATTATTACAGCTAAAAGTTTTGCAACATCGCTGCTAAATAAACTGCTACGTATACCGACCTCTTCGACTTGCTGCAAGAAGGAAAAGGAAATTTTCGTGAAAATGTAGCGAAAAGAGATTTCGACATGTATTTGAAGAGATTGAGAATTTTGAAGGTGTTATGGAAAAATGATGTAAAGCACAATTCGTGTATATGTAACTTACCAATGTGAAACCATTTTTAGAAACGTTTACATCTCGCAGTATAAAATACGGTAATGAAATGTGGCCGACACGCAGATAAATTTTGTATCGTCTTTTCACCAACCATGCTAAAAACCTTGGAAGTACCCTAATGGATAAATAAAATAGTAGAATGAAATTTGTGCAACTATACAAATGACAATTCAGTATTAGGTGCATAACGATTAACCTTACCAAGTAAAGCTACAATATAGAGTAAAACAGATGATACACAAAGCGAGTAATCCGGTCATTTTTACGAATCACATAGTACTTTGGGAGAAATGCGATTAGAGCTGTTTAACAGCGATGAAAAACGATTTCTGTCAAAAGGATGAAACAAGGCAGTAACCTAACCAGACGAAATATGTACGCACTAGAACCTCACGATCGACAACTGATTAACCACACTATTCGTATTTACATACTCTTTTAGAACACATCGATATATCGAACGTTTCCAACAACGTATCTAAAATCGAGTATAGATTCAACCATATTTGTCGGTGATTCGAAACGCTACGTGCTTCACGTAGATTGCAATAAGTGAGAGAAAACTATCTTTAGGTATCTTCAAGTGTCAAATTTGATTTCCAGTCATTGTGTACATATATGTATGTACGTATCATATAAATACATATAAGAAGGAGGAAAGTGCTTAATGCTACGTAGGCTGTGCTACGTAGCTTGTTAAAGTTGACAGGAAAATCCAGAACCTTAACTGTCAATCTTTCATTGGGAGATCAAAAGCAAGGTTAGTTCATACGCATTATCTTGAAAATAGGATTTTTCACATAATCAGAAAGATCAAATACGACATAGGTGAAGGATAAAAAAAAAAATAAAAGCCTAGTTATTACGTAATTATCACTGTCCCGTCATTGCTACAACTGAACGATCTTAAAAAAAGAAGGTGGTGGACTTGAATGGGGCGATAGCATTCAACGAAGAGATTGAGAGAGAAAGAGAGAGAGGGAGAGGGAGTATGTTCAGTAAGAGGCGATTTGTAAAACAGTGCGAACGATCGAAGGTAAAGTTTGAACCCGTTCGATGTAAACACATTTGCAAGTTATTTTCACATGTTAATTTCATCGAGGAGGTTGGTCAATTACGAATGAAAATTAGGTTATAGATTGACATTTATATTAAAAGAATAACCGTAGCATGAACTTGCTAGGCTTGTAAGGTTAGAAACATTGAAACATTAGCATATAAAAAGGAAGTTGAGGAATGGTTGAAAAAGAATACAACGGTTGGCGGCATTAAAATATTTCATCAAGTATCAACATAAAGTTAAAGTTAAATGAAATTAGTACACGTAACATCAAGTCGATCTGCTGTATCGCGCGGTATTTCGTTAACCCAGCGGAAATTCTTCAAATTTGAAGGTCGAATCCCGTTTATCGTGTAATCGAGTGAACGTTTAGAGGAACGGGAAAAGGTAGGAAAAATCGAACGTTGGATGATTTTGTCGGAAACGCACGTGGGTAAGTGAAGTAAGGAAGCAGATAGGCGCGCATGGTCATGGTCGCTGTCACGGTTACATTCGTAAAGGTAAAAACGGCGGCGATCGACGCTTTACACGTTTTGCATACTCCGAGTAAGATTGGCAATGTGTAATAACGAAAGTATATTGATGAGAAATGAAAGTAGTATTTTTGTCGTTTGGTTTCCACACACAAGTCCAGAGCACGTTGCCATGCGAGTATCGATTCAAAATGTATTCCATCGAAAGGGACACACGACCGAGTTTTACCGAGAATTCTCGAGGAGAGTCGCACGACATAGTATGTACATATATCCTATCCTCCCAGTGCTGGACAAGTAGCTTGTACAATCTTGGAGGTTGGCCGCGCGACATCGGTGAAGTAACGCGATAAAAGATGGTGGGACCGAGACGGGAACGTGTTTCGTGAAGAGAAAAGAAAAAAAGAGAGTGAGATAGGTGAAGTAAGGAAGATGGACAGAGAAAGATCGTTGTCGCGGTGGACGAAGAGGAAGTGACAGCAGCGTATACAAGGGAAAACTGCGTTGCGTTGCGTTGCGTTGCGTTATGCTAAACGAAGGAACAAGAAGAGGAAAGGATATCGTATCAGGATGGTGTTCAGACGAGAAGAACGCTGCGTTCGTGACACCGGAACGCAGGAAATTTAGACGCGTGCACGGACTTGAGCTTCCGTTGCATCCACAGCAAGTGACAGGTTGGATCGTGATTTTAATCATCGTGATAAATACGTTCACGGTGTTAACACCCCCGATCGAGCCGGGTCTACGATCGGTTCTCTCGATCGCGATCGCGATAATCTTCTTCACCCATATTTCTTCCCATTTGGTCGTGCTTCTGTTAGACCCGGCGGATCCTCGGGTGAGGTCTCAACCGGCGAATAAAGTTCTGCCAGAATTCGATCGAGACAAGCACTCGCACGTGATCGAGAACGGAAGGTGTCACCTTTGTAATATAACCACCGAGAACAAAAGGACCAAGCATTGTTCCCTTTGTAACAAGTGCATCGTTCGATTCGACCACCATTGCAAATGGCTCAACAATTGTATCGGAGCTAGAAACTACTCGGCCTTTCTCGTTTGCCTCGTTTCCGCCATTCTGGCTAACCTCTTCGTCGTCGGTCTTTCCGCCACCGAACTGTCGCTCTCTCTGTTCTCCGATCGAATCGCACTGGCCGATCAACATCGTCATTATCGTCATCATCGCCATTATCAACTCGGTATCAACACCACCATGGAGAATGCCACCGTTCCCCTGATCCCCTTCTTCGTCGCCCCTGTCTCTGACACCACCACCATAATCGCTATCTCTGCTATTGGAATACTCTCGGCGATCGCAGCGGTACTTTTACTCCACTTATGCTTATTTCATGGTTACATCGCTTGCCTTGGATTGACCACGTACGAGTACGTACGAAACAAACGGGAAAAGAACTCTGTCGCTGCCGCGGCTGCGGTTGCGATCGCCGCTGCTGCCGCAGCTTCATCAACCACGACCACGACCACGACCAACAACACCAATACTACTACCACCGCCGCTAGCGTCGTCAACGTCGACGATCTTACTACTACCACCACCACCGAAAATCGTTCAAATACAATTAGAACGGCAACAGCAGCGGCAGCTTCCGTTCCACACGATTTCTGCAGATTCGTTTCTCTTCGAAACAACACAGATTCCAGCGATACTCGGATCGTTGATTTCCAAAACGAATCGAACCGAACTCGATACGATCGAGAAAACGAGAAGAAAAACTTTCGACTCTGTTTCTCGGCACACCGTCAGCTCGAACCACGCTCCAACGAGGATTCATCGGAGATCTCAACGACTAGTCCAAGTGAACAACCCACGCCCGATTTATCCACACCATCGCCGGTTTTTTGTTGCTTCGCCGCTATTAATTCTGTAGCTATACATTGTTGTTCGACCAACCGCAGACCGAACGGATCGAAAAAACGATCGAAGAACAACGGCGACGACGACAATTCTTTCGACTCGACACATCTCTCGACAAACTCTTGCGAAGCAGTAGAAAGAATTGGAAGATTTCTTCGAACGT
>NW_017100433.1:86699-104589 GCF_001263275.1 Habropoda laboriosa | reverse complement strand
GACGAAAAGGAGGAAAAATCGACAACGATCCGTTGACGCGAACTCAGTGCACTCGTTTAACTGTGACAAAAGAATGATTGGCACCGACTCCGGTCGTACACCGACAAACACCGTCCCTCTCGAACCGTTTCCAATTACCGCACCCCAACGGCCACCACCTTCGAAACTTCCTCCGTTGGATCGATCGTTAACCTCGCACTCGGCCGATTTCTATTGCGATCGAGCGCAGAAATCCTCGATCGGATCATCTGCAAACAGAAGACACGGCACGCGTCGTTTCTCCTTCCGAAAGAGACCAACCACCAAAATCAAGTCGCACATTGCGCAATCGGCCAAACTCTCTCCTATATTGGAATCGGAATTCTCCAAACCTGCTACGCCACGATCACCCGATTCTTCTCTTTCCCCTTGTTCCGCCTCTTCTATCCGTTCCATTCGTTCGCCCTCTTTTACGCCGCGTCCTCTTTCCTCTCCGCAAATCGATCGATTCCTCTCGTCTTCACCGAATATCTGAGATTCGTTGACTAATCGATCGACTAACACTCCATACCTCTTAACACCATGTAAGTTGCCTTGATTACAGCAGATCGAGAGAGAAAATTTGTGGTGCTTGATGGAACGATACTGTGTAATGGAAATTTTTGCTACTCGCGTTTAAAGTGAGGGATGCGTTCTCTTCGTAGATGTCATCGATTTCAGCGAAACCGTCGTTCAGCGAAGTTACTGATTGCGCTACACGAGAGAGCAACATTTGGGAAAGCCTGTTAAGCTCACCACGCTACGTAATCGCACCGATGGTCGATGCAAGCGAGTTAGCCTGGAGGTTATTGAGTCGCCGACACGGAGCGCAGCTTTGTTACACGCCGATGCTTCATTCTTCGGTGTTCTGCAGGGATCCGAAATATCGGCGAGAAGCCCTTGTTAGTACTGCCGAAGATCGGCCGTTGATCGTACAGGTAATACAACTGCCTATGTAGGCAGGGTGATACTTGTTTATTTAAGAGTAATCGTTCGTTGCAGTTTTGCGGCAACGATCCAAACACGCTACTGGAGGCGGCACTCTTGGCAGAGCCGTATTGCGACGCGATAGATATAAACATCGGTTGCCCCCAAGCGATCGCGAAACGTGGTCGATACGGTGCTTTCCTTCAAGATGACTGGGATTTGCTTCGACGAATCGGTTCGTAAGATAAACTGCATATTCGATACTTTTTCTCGCTTCGATTCATTCTCTTTTCTCTCTTTCTCTCCCCCCTCCTTTCTCTTCGCTCCTCCTCTCTTTCTTCACAAAATATTACAGTAAGTACCTTGAGCAAGGGTCTTCGTGTGCCTGTTACTTGCAAGCTACGCGTATTCGCGGAGATCGAGAAAACTGTAGAGTACGCTCGAATGCTCGAGACCGCTGGAGCACGGTTACTCACCGTGCATGGACGAACCCGGGAACAGAAGGGCCCGTTGACCGGTGTGGCATCTTGGGATCATATCAAAGCCGTTAGGTATAATCGACGAACGTGTTCTACCGTAAAACTCAAATGTATTTCCTCCTTCTTCTTCTCCTCCTCCACCGTTGTTCCTTCTACCCCTTTCTCTCCATACGGTTTAGACAGGCCGTCGCGATTCCAGTATTTGCCAACGGCAACATACAGTGTTTGCAAGACGTTGAAAGGTGCATAGAAGAAACCGGTGTTCACGGTGTAATGTCTGCGGAAGGAAATCTGTATAATCCGTATATATTCGAGGCCCAGTATCCACCTTGTTGGGAACCAGCGTTAGAATATTTAGATTTGGTTGAACGTTATCCCGCACCGGCCTCTTACATCCGTGGCCACCTCTTTAAATTGTTTCAACATACGTACGTATCAGCTTTGTCAACGTACGATTATCCACTTTTCTCTTGCATGCAAATGCTATCTTACTTAAATTACAATTACAATTACAATTACAAATCGACTTATGTATTCAGCGTTCTTTTAACTAGAGAGTAGACTTTGTTTAGCAGAAAATAAAGAAGAGAGGGAAAACTTGGCCAGAAACTCTACCATGGAATCTTTCAAAAGTGTCGTATACGCTCTCAGGAATCGATACATACCATATCACGAAGGACGTTTAACATGGCATCAAGGGACATCTGGTTTGTTCACTCTGCCATTTTACTCGTAAATACAATAAATCCTCTTATACTTATCCATACACACGCAGCAGACACACCGCTAACTTTCTCTTTCTTCTTCGAAAATCTCCTCCCTACAACCTATAACCCGTTATATCTGTATATATCCCGTGTTTTCATATTTACAGATTATAACTTAAAATTACCACCATGGCTGTGTCAGCCGTATGTACGTCACCCTCCGGAAGAGCATGTGCAAAGGCTAGAAATGGACAAAATCGAAACGGTTAGTTTATCGGAAATCTATTTCATATCACACCGTGCAAACACCTTTAGCTTATTCTTCTTTTATGAAATTCTTACTTTTTATTTATTCCCGCCCCTCCCTCTTGCCCTTCCCTCCCTCCCTCCATAGCAAAATGAAACGGTAAAAAGGAAATTCAGAGATGAAGAAGGAAACGAAATATCACGGAAACGCTTGAAGAAGCTTAGACGGATAGCGCGTCGTCCAAACAGACCAGCCGCCCTCGTCAAACGAGGATCCGATTTGTGTCGCGATTGTCCAAATCCAGTGGTTTGTTTCAGAACTTTATTTCTCCTCGTTCCATCTTATCCCCTCTCACTGACTAACTTGTTAACTTCATCGCCGCATTTCCTTCCCAGGGTCTCAAATGTGTTCACAAGTTATGCCGACAATGCTGCAGAAATAAGTGTTTCACGGAAAACCTAGATTGCATCGGACACAGAAATTTAACTAAAACTAGAAGACAAATGGCGATAGAATTTGCTGCGAAACGAAAAACTATCCAAGATACGATATGATCCAAATGTTCGATATTCTAAATTATAAATAAAAGTTAAATAAATATATACGTATACATGTGCACGTGAACATGTTCTGTGTACGTTATTTCCTCTATTGTGTGATCGATTAACCTTTCCTTCCCTTTCGTTTCGGGTGACTAAAATTAATAAGTATATCTTCAAATTGAGCGATCGTAATCCTATACGCCATGTCCGGCTTTCAACTTTTCACTATCGAATGCTACATAAAACGACAACGATATAAAATATACAAGTTATTTGTAAACAATTGCTTTGTAATCATTTACGAATATAATGGTCGCAGCTAATAATTAGTACTATTAACAACTTATGCTACAAAACAGTTTGTCAAGTTTCACACGGACTCATCTTTCTGTACAACGTATTACACCTCTTGAACGATTTCGCGAATTGAATATCAAGGTTATTTTCAAAACTGTCGTTCACGCTGAACGGTTCAAAATTGTACCGATGGGATCACTTTCGTTAGAATGGCGTAAATATTGCTTCCCTTTCCTTCCTCGTGTATCGTATCCTCTTGCTTCTTGTGCCATTCTTTCTTATTTACAAGCATAAGAACCATGAGAACAGGTAGATGTATCAATGAAAATCGAAAGAGTTTGCGCGAACTTTTACTATCTGAGTGTTTATGAAACTGCCAGGCTAGAAAAACAAAATTCCGTTCGATAATTCTTACGACCAAGAGGATCCTACTTTTACCATCCTCAACTATAACGTTCCATGTATATCTTTAACATACCGAGATAAAGAAAATATGCGTTAAGTGGTGTTGACATCATGGCAAACCACCAATTTGTTATGTTCAAAATAGGTGCCAAATAGCACAGGCCCATTAACACAACAGTATAACGTAACGCTGTTTTGCGACAAAGTTTTGGATTTGTAACTGCCATCATTCTATAACCAGCACGCGAATAATCCGGTCTCAAATTCCACGATAGAGCGTTGAAATGAGGAAACTGCCATGCGTACAATAAGCCAGACATTATCCAGGCATCTGGGGACATTACATCGCCGACGCAAGAGGTCCAGCCCATTAACGGTGGTATCGCTCCAACTGAATAAAAGCTGGTATGTCATATCTTCTCCCGCGTAGAATTGCCAATAATACTAAAATGTAATAATAGAGGAGATCACGATATACTCACCTATAGAGCCTATCCAAGTGTTTAATATACTGATACGTTTCATGGGAGTATAAATAAGAGTGTAAAGAATCAGATTGGTTGCTCCCAAAGCAGCTGTTAATCCGTTAACTTCGCTGTACAGCAGTAATAATCCACTGAAGCCAGACACTGTTGCAAAAATTGCAGCATGCCCAGGCCTAATGGAAGTATTTTATTACAGTTACCATGCTGACGTTAGCTTTCCCACAATTGCAACTGTATTGTACGTACGTTAAATGACCTCTAACCAACACCCTGTTTTTTGTTCTTGACATCTGCGCGTCAAAGGGAACTTCGAAAAATTGATTAACAGTATTTGCTGTAGCAGAAACTAGTCCAGTGCCTATGGAACATGCCGCAAATGTGAAAAGGTCGAAAGGTCCAGGAGCTAACACGTACCCAGCCATGGTTGTTACAACTACCAAAGCTAAAAGTGATAGTACTATTATCGATTCGTTACACACGTACGTCAAGTATGAAAGTAGCAAAAAGATGTCAGTTTCTCTTACATGTTAGTCTTATCTTGGATAACATGAAGCAATGTTTTCCAAGATTGCCAGAATCTAGTTTCATGCATTGCCATTCCTCCTCATTATTCCCGTACAAATCTTTCTGCACGATTACATTATTCGCTGCGCCTACACGCTGAGCTGTCCTCCAATGATCAGCGGATGTAACAACATTTGGTGATATCGTCCGACTTTTAAAACATTTCGCATCCGGCAAACGTAGATCCTTTTGCGCAGAGGAGAATTTTTTCACGTTCGATGTGGCCTCGGTAGAGTACTACAACAGAATTGTCGCCGTACAATTAACCAAAGTTTCGAAAGCTTGTAACTTATTCGGATTTATCGACAGTTATTAGATATACCATAGCAATGGAGAATTTCAACGGTGACAGACATATGTTTCGGCAGGTCCTTATCGAGTAAAAAATAAATAACATGGTAAAACACAAGTCCTATAATGATTAACGTTTCCTTTTTCTCATTCTGAAAGTAATGTAAAAACCTGTCCGTTCGTCCTCGATTATAATTTCATTATATCAATAACGAAAAAGACAATTCGAATCCGTATCGTAATTACTTCTAAACGAAGTACACAACTTGCATCATAGCATATTTTCGTTATTACAATTTTTGTTCCGCGTTATGTAATACAATTTTGGACAGACGCACATTGCGCCGAAACTTCAAATAATTTCACTAGACTATCAAACCCTATACTCGCATAAGTGTTATTGAGTCGAAACTCTCACTGTCAAAACCGAAGATAGACACGGAAATCCTAAACGCATCGACATGTGATCAAAGTTTAGACAAGTAAAATCGCAAGGTGGCGTTTCACGGATTCGTTATTCTTCAAAAGGGAGTTTCATTTCTTGCGTGAAAAGGCGTTCGTGATCGTGTAATTAATATAATAAACGATATATCAATGATCGATTAAACGTATATAAATATAGATTTATTTTAATTACAGAATTAATCATTAGTTAAACCAATACCTATTATTTTAGGCTGAATTTTCTCCTCTGCATACTCTAAATACTTGTGTTTAGTGAAAGAACAGTAGTTGACAGTAGTGTGAAAATTAAGAGACGGTTCAGAGTTCTGTTCAAATGTAAATAATAAACAATGTAAATTTGCTGAAATACATGGACCGGTGAGAGTGAAACCTTTTTAATTCGCTTTAATAACATTTCATTCATAGGGTTAATCTTCGTTTGGAAACAATGTCATCGTTAGAAGGAGGGGAGAGAGAGCGAGAGAGCGTGAGTGAATCAGTGGCAGGGGGAGGGGGGAGAGAGAGAGAGAGAGAGAGAGAGAGAGAGAGAGAGAGAGAGAGAGAGAGAAACGCAACCAGATTCTAACCTTCGATCAAGTGAATCATATGTGACGGGTAATCTGATGTAAAACGCGCAGCTTAGAATAGTATAGTTGCGTTCGTGGGAAACAAACATAATGGGTTAAAAAAGGAGAATAGAAGAAAGAAAAGAGAAAGAGGCGGTGGTGGAGGAGGAGGCGGAAGAAGAGGAAGTGGTAGAGGTGAAGGAAGTAGATGAAAAGAAACGCGTGTGCCAGCGGTGAGGAACACTAGAAGGGAAAGGAGATGAAGAAAGCACGTAAATAAGCACTCAAGAGTACGTTGACACGTTCTGCAGAACAAAATACAATAAGATTGATTCGTGATTTCGATCAGTACTACGTATAAGTCCGATTTAGTGTGCGATCGAAGATTGTCGTTGGCGATCATCTGTACGAAACGGAACGAAAGACCGAAGAGGGGAAGAAGAATGATAAGGTTATACCAGTGTATGTTTCACCAGAGCTGACAGAAATAAATCAAATAGCGACAAAATAAGAGAGGACTAGATCGATCGGTATGCTGTGGAATCATCAAAATGTGATGTTCGCGCGGATCGGTTCGGCTGTGTTTTACGGGTTATCTTCGTTCATGATCACGGTTGTAAATAAGACGGTGTTGACGTCGTTTGAATTTCCGTCGTTTCAAATGCTTGGCATAGGACAGATGTTAGCTACCATCGTGTTACTTTTCACTGCAAAAAAGTTGCGTTACGTAGAATTTTCTAACCTGGAAACGGCAACGTGTGTGAAGATATGGCCATTACCGATCATTTACATCGGTAACATGATCTTTGGATTAGGTGGTACGAAACAGCTCAGCCTTCCGATGTTCACCGCCCTTAGGCGATTTAGTATCCTTATGACGATGATCGCCGAATATTATATTCTCGGAGCAAAGGCGCGCATCCCCATTCAGCTGAGCGTTTACACGATGATTCTTGGGGCAGTGGTGGCGGCATTAAACGATCTTGCTTTCAATTTGGAGGGCTATCTGTTTATCCTGTTAAACGATTTGTTCACGGCCGCCAACGGTGTATACATGAAGAAGAAGCTGGACTCGAAGGAACTAGGAAAATACGGACTGATGTATTATAATTCGTTATTTATGATTGTCCCAGCGATCGCTGTCTCCTGCTGGATGGGAGACGCGCTTCCCGTCCTCGAGTTTCCACATTGGAACAATGTCTTCTTTCTTGTACAGTTTGGGCTTTCGTGCGTAATGGGCTTTGTGCTGCACTATAGCATGATTCTTTGTACACTTAACAATTCTGCGTTGACCACAACCATAATTGGATGTCTGAAAAACATATGCGTCACGTATCTTGGAATGATCATCGGTGGTGATTACATCTTTACGTGGCTGAATTTCATAGGACTGAATTTAAGCGTAGTTGGCAGTTTGGTTTACACCTGGCTGACTTTTCGAAGGAGGGAATCGACCGAACCAAAGTATTCTCCGCTTTCCGACGTCCAAACGATCAAAGAGCAAGCTGTATAAACAAGCTGTGTATATACTCGTTCAACACTCGTACCACCACGCGTTCATTGCCTTACCGCCACGCACTCTTCTCTCTCTCTCTCGCTCTCCTCTCTCTCTCTCTCTCTCTCTCTCTCTCTCTCTCTCTCTCTCTCTCTCTCCCCTCCCTCCCCATCCCCCCTTTCTCAGCATCCCTCTTCTCCTTTTTTTCTGTCTATCGTTTGTCCGTATCCTCTCGGTTGCTAAAGCGGTTGCGGGATGGGAATGGGGAAATGACGCGTAGCAAAGTGTGTAATAGTCATAATTATAATATACCGTACCAAAGCGAAAACATCGTTACCGGATAGGATTAACCAACCAACCGGGTGTATCGACTGTTGCGTGGGCATATAGCGGTAAACGCAACGCAACGCGTTCGCGATCTAAAGTACGACTTGTACATAGATTTTTGATAGGTATGCTATGTCGAGCAGTAACGCATGTGCACATAAGTATTTTAGTGAAAAATAAATTGTGAATTTGTGGAGAAAAGAAACGGATGGATCATGTGTCATTGTCCTCGGTCAGTTGTTTCAGGATGGCCGATTCGGCGGAAGTTTTGCTCGTTCACGGAGGATTACGCGAAGCATCGCGTATCCCTGTCTTGGATGCAGCGTGCGGTGTTGACGGGTGGCGCGGCCGCGATATCGTTGGCCAATCCGTTTCGCGGTGACATGATCGCATGCCTGGGGGAAACGACCGGCGCCTCGGCCCTTTCTCATTGTCTACGGGAAATGATGGCAACCGCCGAGGGACGTCGTATCCTTGCCGAAAAGCCACGCATATCCTCCTCGACGATCGATTTGTCCGCGTTGAAAGGTTTACCGGAGGGAACCGTAGGCAGGATTTATCGCGATTTCTTGGACGTGAACGTAAGCTAAGCGGTGTACATAGATATATCGTTGGCCCGTTTGGCGAGCGAGTGTTTGGTGGAGCGAGAGGTGTCCAACAACGAAGCATATTCTCCTCATCTGTTGCAGAACGTCTCGCCTGATTCTAGAACACCGGTCAGATTCGTCCAAGATGCCGAATTAGCGTACGTAATGCAACGATACCGAGAAACGCACGATATCTTTCATGCCATACTGCTAATGCCGACAACCATGCTCGGAGAAGTGTCCGTCAAGTGGATAGAAGCATTGCAATTACGTTTGCCAATGTGCTTGAGCGGAGCGATATTCGGAGCGTATCGTTTGCGACTAAGGTAAAGGGAAGGAACGCACGCATTACTGCGTCTCACTCGATTACCCAGCCAACCACCAACAGTCCGATTTCTCTTTCGCGTTACAGGCAAAGGAAATTATATCTCGAACATCATCTCCCATGGGCTATTAACACGGGAATTCGGGCAAAATTTCTCTTGGGAGTTTACTTCGAGGAACGTTGGGAACAGCCTATCGCTGATTTTCATCGAGAGATGAACATCGTTCCTTTGGTGCCGATCAAAATTCCGTAACAGTAAACCACAACAACACAGCTTAGTTTTTTACATAGTTTATAACAATTTTTATTCACCGTAACACGTTGGAAATATGAAGAATATAATTTTTAATGAGATACGTATGATTTGTATTACAAATTTCGATCGACTAATCGTAATCGTAGATTTGATTTGAAAAAAATGTTACGTAGAAACGTATAGGCGCGTTGCAAACCTTACAAGTTGACGAGCATTCCTACTGGAATGTCGTGCTAGTACTATACACGTATAGTAGAGCTCTTCGTATAATATCGTATAATATTCGGCAAATGATAGCAAATCGATCGACGATTATCTCTCGAATATACGAAACAACATTCGCAAAATTGATTGTCCCATTTAGTTTTGTAGTAACGCGCGCAAATTTTCTCTCTCACTCTCGCTCTCGTTCTCTTTCACAGAATAATAGAAGGTTCGTTTTCGTGTATTCCCGCATTCATTCGCATTCGCTCCTTTAAAAATTTACGCGTCTTGTCGCGCACGTTTTTCAAAATCTGTATATCTTACTTATGTACGTTACTTATGCAACATCGCGTATTCACACACAGAGCGAGCATTATCGTACACAATATCAAACGTTAAAAAATGTTCCAAGTTTTGGACATCTGAATCGACGCAATCGCGATGTCTACTTGTTTCTGAAGCTTTCGAAACTAAAGTAAAAATCGCGATTACTACGACGAATCGTCGACGTTTACGTCTATCATATCCAATTTTCGATGGCCGAAGAAGAGACAAGCATACAATCTTTTCTGTTAAAGTACTGACTTTTGTATTTTTCAATCACGAAAAACATGCATTCGATGATGGGTGTGTGTGTGTGTGTGTTCGCGCGCGCGCGTGTGTGTGTGTGTGTGTGCGCGCGCGCGCGTACTCTATGTACATGCTTCTATATGCGGAAAAATCGATTCGAATATAAACCTAATTGAGCATTACAAGTTAATGGGCCAGAGCATCCTGAAAAAGTTGAAAAGGACAGAGAGAAACAGTTGAAACGTAGAAGAGGGAAGAATTTGTACGAGCGGCGGCGGCGGCAAAAGAAGACAAACGATCAGAATTGTTGAACAGAATGGATGAAAGCAATACAAGAGAAGTAGAAAACGTAAAAGATAAATGTAAGGGTAATCGGTGTATAAGTGGTTGAAATTTCCATACAGGATGCTTCTTAGCTGATTGTAATCGGTTTGGTCCGTGCTATTCGAGCACGAGTATCTCGAACATACTCAATGGAGCGTTAATCTCTCGAGGAAGAGGTGTATTTGTTCGAAGGTTGGTCTGTCCTCGATCCGTTTGCTCCAACATTTGTTCATTATGCGATAGAGGTCGTCTGGACAACGATCGGGCTGCAAAAGAATTCGAGGCTGATTTGTTTGGTCGTTGGTATCGTCCCAGCCACTAGTACCGACGTCGTAACTTTCGCTTTGGTACCAACGGCCGCAATTCTCCAGAACCTGTGTCACCGTTAAATCCGGGTAAGGTGTCTCTTTGCAGTCAAGGAGAATTTCCCAAACTGTCACGGCGAACGACCATATGTCGGCTCGACAACTACGTTTACCCTGAGAGAGAAGAAAGTTAAATATGCGTTAAAAGTGGTTTCGAGTGGTAGAAAATGCTCACCAATAAAACTGCTTCCCATGCCATCCAACGAAGAGGAATCTTCACGTTATATCCGTCGATGAAGTAGTGGTGATCGTATTTGGCACAGTAGATGGCGTGGTCCGACACCTTTATCGTTAGATTGTGAGTAACGATGCAATTCCTAAAACATCACGTCGCACGCGCGTCAAAACGATTCAACTTTTTCTTTCTCTTACAACTTGGTTACCTGGCTGCTAAATCACAGTGCGCAATATTCAAGGATTCCAGATACTTCATACCGGATGCAATTTGCACGAGGAAATTGAAATGGCTGAAAAATTGAAAAGACGTAGAGTAAGAAAAGAGAGAGAGAGAAAGAGAAAGAGAGAGATGATCTCTCGTTTACCCGATCACGTTGTCAGGGTTTTCCCGAGCCACAAAGAAACTAGGAAGATCCCCATATTGACCGTACTCGAACACAGCTCCGAAAGGTTCTTCTTCCACCAAGGCGATCATCTTTGCCACGTTTGAATGCCGAAGCATCGCCAAAACGTGCATATCCTTCGTAAAGTCCAACCTGTTGTACAATGAAAAACGCGAAATTAGCCATACGACGATCGAAATGACAAAATACCAGTGTACGAAGGAGAAGGAAAGAAACGTACCTCAAAGCGTCTACAACTCCTCGCCAAAGCGATCTAACGATTACGGTTTGCCGGTTTTGGATCGTTCCCATTTCCGGATTCGTGATTCCCTTTGCTTCGCATAAATGTACCTATACACGTGTGTTCGATTTCATTTCATCCGATTTAGAGTTTTTGTCTAATTGTGAAGTGTGAATAGACGAGAGATTTATTCTTACCAAGCCGAAATTTCCTTCCCCAAGTTTATCCAAAATCCTCAATCTGTGCCTGGAAATGCGCTGAACGTTACACGAGTCGATCGTACGCGGTAAACGTACAGCTTTATCGCGAATATAGAGAGGCGTGAACGAACTGGAAGTTTCGGACGGCAACTCGTGTTTCTTTATCTAGAAGCGTAACAAAATTTTTCAGACTCGGTGCACGTTTTTAACGTACATATACTATGTAAGTACGTGTTACGATCGGTCGTATCCTACCGTTAAAATATCCGTTGCCGCGTAATATCCTTCATGGACTCTTTGATTCGGCTTTGCCGGCTGAAAACGATGCGGCTTCTTCGACATCGAATAGGTGGTAGCGTTAAACTTGTTCGATGCGAAGCTCGAGTTGCATTTAAAATCTGGAAGAGAGCTGCGTGTCGTTAAGATGAACCGAAACGAAAAGAATAAAACGTGGCGAACGGTGTGAAAGAGAATTCACCGGAATAGGATTCGGTCACACGAGCGGATGTGTTCGATTCTGCAAGGGTGAGATTGTCTTCGGAGAATAGCTTGTACGTTCTCTCATACAAAGTGGTGGTGGTGGTGGTGGACGAACGACGAGGAGGAGCGAATAAGATGGGTTGAGTTTGCGGCGCCTCGGCGTTCTCGGCGTTACAGGCGGGCTTGCGAATTAAGGATAATCCGGTTACGATCGAGTTAGACAGTTTCGCGTCCTTTGGAGCGGACGAATCACAGAGAAGAGCCGTGTGCTTTTGCAACAGAGCGACTTTGTTGCGGCCTCTTTGCTTGATCAGAAGGGCTGTGCAAGTGAAGAAGAGGAGAGTAACGGTCAAGAGACCGCTGACAAGACCTATGTACGTTTGAGAAGTGCCAACGGGGAAGGCGTCTGGCGTCGAAGCCTCTTCTTCAATTTCGTACATTTCCGTTTCGTTCAACAAGCCCAATATCGTACCGAGAGAGTTGCTTGACTTTGCTCGCGGCTCGCTCTGATTCTGGTCAGAAGCTCGGGACGAGGAGTCGCTCGAACTAGCTGCAACTGTGTCCAGGTAACGTTAGAACGTGATCGATCATTTTTCTAGAAATTCTTACCTACCCGTGTGGAAGGTGACTTCGCTAAGAAGCAGCCATTTCGCGGTAAGGCTTAGTTCCATTTTCACAAATCGTCCAACTCTAGACCGCAAAGGGATCGACAGAGAAGCGGTGTCGGCGGTCTGTGCAGGGTGATCGGTATCGAGCGACGCCTCCAATTCCTCTGGTTCCGATTGATAAGTTTCACCGTCGACGGAAAGCCAAACGCGCAACATCGAGAACGTCTGAAACGACGATGAACAACGTCCAATACGTGTACGTGTATTCTGACGCGCGTAAGAAAAGTGACGGCGTATAGACGAACCTCGACTTCTAGTTCCGGTATACGAGCCACGTGAAGCGAACAATTGTCGAATTCTCGTAGCTGTTGAAAGTGAAAAATAATCCGTACGGTAGACCGGTTCGACCAACCTACCCAGTTGTTGGTACCGGCATTCGTCGAGCTCGTCGTCGTTGAACTCATCGTCGTTGTCATCGGTGGTGGTGGTGCCGTCGTTGTCGTCGTCATCGTGGTAGTCGTAGTCGTAGTTGTAGTCGTGGTCGTGGTCGTGGTCGCCGTCGCCGTCGTTGTCGTCCACGTCGTGATCGGGTTCGGAAAGGAGAGAATTTCGGAAATTTCGGCCAATATTCCGTCCGTCAGTTGACCGAGACCGTCGATAAGAAGCGAATCGTCGACTTCGATACCGTCGTACGAGGAATCCCGGAGATCGGATCCCGCGGGGCCGATGCTCGATCCCTTGGGTGCGCTGTAACTCGTCAAATATTCTAGGAGGAAACACAATTATACAATAGATAGCTACTACTGGAATTTCTCTCCATCGAAAAATATGTATTCACTTACGGTGCCAGACGCATCCATAAATTTCGACTCGCATGCACACCGTCCGAGGATGTTGACTGTAAGGTACGAATCGCACTTTACTCGCGACGAACGGTAAATCCAGCTTCTGCTTTTCCACCAAGTAGGTGTTGCTATTCCCGCGTAGCACCTGAAATTCCAACAAGATTGGATCACGACAATCTACCGATACGAACGTTCCGTTCTTTCACCGGAGGAAACGTTGCTCTCGACAAATAACTATTCCTATGCTTTTTTTACACGTTACGTATACGAGATTCGAAGCAACGTAGACGACTTCCGGTCGATTTATCTTGGACACGAACTCTGTCACCCTTCAAATTTTTATACTGATGCCACTGCATGTCGCGCCAATACTCTAGAAAGAATGCCTCCGCGTACTCTTGACCTTGACCATTGCCAAACCGTCCTTGAGTTTCGGTCCATGCGATTAGATGGTTTCTCGTCAGGTCAATTTCCAGATACTCCCGTATCGCGCTACTAATCTGAGCTTTTGGACACCAAGCGCCACCATTCTTCTCTTGTCGTATCCTGCAAACACGCTCCAAACAGAATCGTCCCGATTCTACTCTTACTCTACTCTTTGAAATTTTCTTTCTGAAATCACAATGTATACACGTACCTCGCGTTTTGAGGGCCCACCGATTTTGTCTCGTAACTGGAAGAAGCGGTGATCGCGTCATCCGGAATCTTTCCCTCCTCCATACCGAGCGGAAGTATACATTGCTCTGTAAACGTGCTTGCGTAAACACCTCGTCCACGCTACTTATTACATACTATTGTACATCCCTTGATTCGCTTACCGAAAACATTTCTGGTCGAATCCTGGTCGCGCGAACCCGAGCCACCACCCACAAGCACCACTCCCAACCAGACAACCGTTAACGTACACCGCATCTTGATATCCGCTCCTCGCACTGCACTCGATTCTTTTACAGGTCATTATAGGTCCTAGTCCTTTCCTATCATCCTTCGATCCTTGCAACTGTAAAATTCCACCACTCATTCTACAATACTTACCGTGAAATAGTACAAACTTTCTTCCTTCGAATGGAAACGAAGATACAGAAGATGAAGGGAAAATTAGAGGGAGAAGACTCGCGAAACGATATTGGTTTTCAAACGCGTATCGAACTGGATAATCCTGACTATGAAAGATTTACGAACATCTAGGATTCTCGAGGTCGCCTATCGGTCTACATACATAAACACATAATGTACGTGTACATATCCTTTCTACGATACTCTGACCGTTACAACATTTGACGGTAGTTGCACGTTAATTAGATTCACTTGGATGGAAAATGAAGACAAAGAGGGTTAGGGAATGCGCATGAGGTCGCGCACGGATAGGTATGCGTGCAACAAGTAAACCACGATCAATACGAGCCTGTGTAGAGAAAGGAAGAGCGCGCCTAACCATTCCGTCGCTCTCCACTATCTCTTCTATTCTAATTCGTCACAGCCACGTACACGCACCTACGCACCTACGCTCTTCTTTAAAATACTCATCCTATCCTATTCTCTTCTCTTCTCTTATTATCTTTTCATCATCAGATAGAACAAGTACCTAAGTACATATGTATTTCATAAACGCGACGATTCTTCGTGAGAAGAACGACAACTGGTCACACTCTCTCTTCTAATCGTTCTAAAAAGTTCTAATCGTTTTTGGTCCTGTGGTACGACAGTTTTGGGTCTAATTGGTCTAATCTTCACGTCCATGTGGAGAGAATGCGAATGGTTGTTTCATACATACCATAAATACATACGTGAACGAACGCTTTGCTTCTCGATATTTTTCTAACCGTTACCCTAAGCGCAACACCGCTAATATCAAATTGCGATAAAAAAGTAAGAAATCCTTACCTTTTAAGCTCGCGACCGCATCTGCCACTTTTCCCATGTACCACCGTGAAAACGTCAACTTTTCACAATTTCACCACATTTCTGAAGCAAATCGAGTAATTCAAGTACAACAAACTGTTGCAATTTCACAATTTTCCTTTTACGTTGTATATGCGCACGTACCTGAACGCACATACATTTGAACCTCCTCCTAATTAGGTAGAGGAGGAAAAGTGGAGAAAATCAGCGTTGCCTGCTGCACTGCCGTCTGTCAGAATAACGGCTTGTTGATCGCGGATTCTTATATTTCCGCAAACACGTTCGTTCGCGAGACGTGGTTCGATTTCAACTCCGCTTTGGTGCATAGCTTTAGTCCAGCATCCAGGATATCGGTCCGTGGTGAGCTTGCTCCAAGATAGTGAGCTTGCGTGAGGAAGAGTGGGGCGGAACGGGCTGTAGGGGAGTATTCTCTTTTCCTATCTCTCCTATCTTAACGTTCAACCTGTTTTACGATTCGATAGGTCCGGTGTTGAGAATTCCGGCGTATGCGTGCAACTATCTCTATTTACTCCTTTATATATTTATTTATTTATTTATTTATTTTTCCGTTTATTTACAAGTTACACCGGTTCATATACATTACGATAGTTGCCTATAGGAGTCTTATTTATACGAACACATCCTGATTTGTCGCAACGAGCACCGTTAAATAACCGTAGAAATGGTATCTCACCACCGATATTATACTCCAACGCTCCGATGTAGCCGCTTTATCATCCTTCCTTCCCAGGTTCAACTTCGTGAAAACGTTCGCGAGTAGCTTGATAGCCTGTTGCTACTACCAAGTCCCGAATAATTGGTAAGACTTGTTTTCGCGAGACGTGTACATTTCCCATCGTGTAAACAACCACTGATAAAGATCCATGCAAAACATTCCATCCGGGAACTTGCAATTCGCTAATTTGTCGAATCAATTTCAACTCGAGACACGGCTCGGTAGACTCCATCAGAGTTTTTACTATCTGTTAATTAGATAAAGTCGATCCATAATCCCACCTACACGATCCATAAGGATAAAGGAGAAAGAGTTTGAACGATCGCTAACCTTACATCTGAGATTGTAGCTGCTGATATCCTGACTGTCTTTAGAGTACGGCAGAAACGAAGAAACAGCGATATCTCGAGATAATTTTCCCGAATTAACCTCTAGTCCCATCAGAACGACAACCTTTGCTTTTCTAGATTTCGCAAAATTCCAAAGAGCTTTCAGACTATCTGGTAGGCGGACAAAATTCTGAAAATACGAAATGGTTCACGCACCCAACAACTATCGCTGGAGTCCTTTTAAGTAAGGCCACCTGAATATCTCTTCCAATTGTGACGATGCAAAAAAGCTCATTATTTCCTCAGTTTTCAACGTTATCGATTTTTTTTTATTTATTGCATCGTGTAGCTGATCGAAAAATACGTTCAGGCATGTATAACAACGTTATACGTACGTACGTATTTATGTACTTATGTATGCAGTTTACCTCCACCAATATGGGCAACCCGACGATCGGCACCCCGGCAGTTATTTTCAAATCTTTGATCAAAAGATCATCGGTGGTGAGTTTGCTGATATCAGACTTTGCTTCGATGATCTCGTGAAATAGTTCAGCGGTACGAGCCCCTTTGTCGGCAACTTGCGGGAATGCGATACTTTCGAGTTTCGAGACAATTTGGAAATCTTCGTTCTTAGCGCGACCGGCTTCGGCCGACAAGTTAAAAGTATCAACCAAGATTGGACCTGTTCAAAGTTTTTATCAACACGTGTACAAATATGTCCATACCTAAATACTATTCTAGCAATCTATCGACCACCGACAGCTTATCCACTTACCTAACAAAAGTCTCGATATCCGAGAATCCACCGCTTCCGGGTGCTTGTCGCAGAAATTTCGCGCCACTAACGTCGCGCAGCTGCCTACAATTTCCATATGCGTCTCTCTATCAGGCCAAAGCCAGCCTGGTTCTTGTGGCCTGTGATCGATTATTTTCACTACAGAGTCCAGTAGAAAAGCATCTTCGTCCGGAAGGGTGTGATGATCAACCAGTATTACTTCCACTTTCTTCTTTACATTCTTCGTTAAATCTTCCAAATCTATCTGATCCCTACGAACGCAATATGTAACTCTCTCAATACAGTCGTTGTAAGTACGTATGCGTTGAATATTTCCGATCCTCTCTCCATTCTTTGCCCCCTTTCCTTATTTTTAACTTACCGAAATGTCAACAAATTGGAAGTTATGTTGTGCTGCATTAAGTAGAATACAACTTCTGTTCTCAAGAAATATTCTCTTTTAGATATGTTCATCAATGGAATTACCACAAATTTCGGGCCTCCTTTTTTAAGCCCGTCTAAATGCTCCGAGAAAGCTTGAATTAAGGCCGATATGGCGGAATCTAAGTCACAGGTTTCATTACCCAAAACGATGCGGATTCTTTTGCTACCTTCTCCAATTGATAGTTTTAGCTAAAATAACACATAAAAGAATCATAAAGTTCAATATCTGAACTTTTTCTACGGTTACAGGCACGAGAGAACATTTGCGCTCTTCTACTCTATGATCGTGTGATCGTTTCGAGGATATCAGTTCTTATGAGAATTTTATTCTACGATCCCCCC